>NC_061506.1:10978236-11265029 GCF_022539355.2 Hippoglossus stenolepis
GTCAGTTTGAGTAAAGAATAAATCGGTTTTCAGGTTTGAACCTGAAATATGTGCATTTCCAAATATTAAATGTCATGAATCAAAAGATGTTGTCATTCATCCAGTCCCTAACGCTTATGGCTCCGACAATAACAGTTCATTCGTTTTTATGGAAGTAACGGTTTGACAGCCATCGCATTGTCGAGCGACAGCTGCAGCCCGACAAAACTACTGCGCTATAAATAGTTTGACCTCTATGAAGTGAAAAGTGAAGCAGAGGCTGAACCCCAATTTCCTGTAAGATCCATTCTTTAATTGAAATGCATTTTCTCCCTTTCTACTTTGGTGCATTTGGACAGTTTCAGCCCGCTCTGTGAAATCCAACCTGTTCCCTGATATAAACATGAAGAAAAACCAGGCACGGGGGCTTAACACACCGCTTGAAAGTAGCAGTTTTATAAAATTGCTTTGATTATAGATTAAACCTGTAAACAGACATTTCCACATGCTGTATTGTAGCCATTAACAAAATGTATAAAAAGGAAAGGGAAAAAAAAAAAGACGTTGTGATGGGTCTGTTTACTTCCCCGAAGCTGCTGGGCTTCAATTAGCCCCATTGCAAGCTGTGAGGCGATGACCCTCGCGTCTGTCTCCTCGCCCTGTGCCGAGGCGAGCCCAGACCTGCAATATGTTGGCACAAAGACTGTGTGTGCTTCTACGTGTGCGCTTCAGACACTGCTGAATATATGGAAGCGTCAAGCCGAGGTTGTTGTTTCCTTGTCTTTGGCAGACTGCCTTTCATTTTTCTGCTTTGGAAAAAAACAAATAAGCTTTGTATTTTATTCTTTGTATTGTGTGTGTGTGTGTGTGTGTGTATGCAGCAAGTTATGTGTATGGACATAACGCAATAGGCTCTATATGTGTTAATATGTGATGTGTTCATGGGGTAAGATTGCACGACTTTGATTGGAGCCGTCTTCGGCGGCTGTCGGTGATTAAAGAGGCGACGCCGTGCCAGTTTCGACAATCACGATTTTGTCAGGAGGCTTTTATCCAAAACAGAATTTCCTCTCATTACCTGCAATTAGAAGACGTTGTATTTGTTGAACGCAGTCATCCATAAACGTGGGGTTCGTTTTTTTGATTTTGACAATGATGGAAAAACAGCGAGGGAAGATCAAAAAGTGCGGAGGAGGTGCTCGACTTGAAACGGCCCCCCTTTGATGCTCCCAGGTTCGTTTAATCAATTGCGCCGGTCGTGAATAAAACTGTGTAACTCTTTCAAAAATATCAACAAGTCACCGTTGTTGTTGATGTGAATTACAGTGATTTAAAAGAAAAAAGGAGAGATGCCCTTTCTGGCAAAGCTGACCCACTTTTGTGCTCGTGATTCTTTGCGCCGCAATAACAAAGCGCTGCCGTTAATCTCTCAGATTAAAAAGTAATTTGATGAATGATGTGCCCGACCATGCAGGTTAAAACGTGCATTATTTTCTGAATTAGCTCTATACTGCCTTACATTGTCATCCGAGTTGGAATCGCACATTGTGTTCCCACCGAGATTCTTTTCTCTTTTTTTTTCCCATTTCACTCACTGCTTATCGGGTCAGGGTTTCAGCATTTGGCCAGTTTAATGCACTGAAATACACAAAGAGTGCATTTAAACTCCCTGTAAGAAAGAGAGCACTGCTTCCAAGACGCATTTCATGTGCACATTATGTTTTTAACTGAGGACAACAGCAACAATTGTAAGCATCTCTCTCTCTCTCTTTTTCTAAAAGCTAAATGAGGCCGCCACTCATCGCACACAGAACCACATTCTGAGCATTTTGTTTTTTCGCTTAAAATGTCCAAGCGGCATCAAAGCTGAGAGCTTTTTTTTTCTTCAGAGCGAGGCAGGAAAAAGAAAGGACACATGATGAACAGGACGGATCAAGAAAGAGAGAGATGAGAATAGCGATAGATATCGGGAGATGGGGTGAGGAGATACAAAGCAAAGAACGCTGAGAGCATTGTGCTCTCCTGCCAAACTGGAGCGGACCGGGGCGGGGGGAGGTGTTCAAACTGAGGCTGATATCCTCATTCAGCGAGAACTCATTTCATAGCCATCACTGCCAACACCTGTGGCTCCCAGGGGATGTGTGTGTGTGTGTGTGTGTGCGAGGGAGAGAGCGAGAGCAACAAATCTGAGCATAAATCTGTTCGAGATCTGACCTGAATTTGCAGCACGCTTGGTGGCAAACATCCACCGCAAAGCTCCACTCAGCCTTGATATTTAAAGCCCCGGATCTGATGCGCTCTGTTAAATCACTGATACCCCATGATTGGGTTTGTTTACACATCAATTTATTGTCTCCCAAGATATCCCCACCTGGAATTCTCCCGCTTGTTTATTTAGCTGTGTCCTTCGAAAAATTCATGCAAATGCAGGTAAGCTGCTGTTGCCCGACTGTGAGAGCTTCATACTTTAAGAGTCCGAGTGGCTCCTGAAACATTTAGTCTCCATCTACATGTCAGACTCCGTGAACATATACATGCATTTTAGACAACATGGCGCCATGGAGCCAGATGGGATCCTGTCACTTTGTGATGGGAATGCATGTCTGGAGGCAACCAGTTGCCGTTGGGATAATTGCAGCTCGGTATCCGAGGCCTTAAGAGGATGCATACGAGGACACAATGGTATGTATGGCGTATGAAGCAAGGTGAAGAGAGGAAGAAGTGGAAGTTAAGGTCGTGGAGGACATGTTAGACCTGCAATTATGTGTATGTGTCATACAAACCTTATTTGTCATAACCTCAGCGATGGAGGAATCCCACATTTGAGCCAGACGATCCCCAACAACCGTAGGCTATCGCTGCACAAATCCCAACCCGACAATCCGAAAACAAAAAAAACCTCCCCGGACAAGTTTTTGTTCAAGTTCCGTTGCACTTTCTTGCTCGAATCACTGCACTCACCGGCTGAGGCACATCACTGCGTCAGAGAGATTTCCCAAAAAAACGTCTGTCATATCCCCCAGGTAATTTCAGGAGGGATACAGATAGTGTCTGCTTGTGTCTGGAGTCCCACAGCTCAGTGTCGTATGAAGTGATCTCATATCGGATCAATCGGTTTTATATACAGATGTGGAAGAAAATGATGTTTTTTGAACAAACAATACAATTTTACACTACATTTGGAAAGGAAATCCACTTATACACAGCAATACTGTGTAAACTGCAATGTTGAAAAGGTTCCGGCGATTAATAAAGTCACAGCCAACAATTTGTCTATCTTTTTTAAGCTTATTTACACCGGGGACGAAGCTTTGAAAAGCGATTAAGCTGCCTACGTTTTTTTTTTTCACAGCAAACACACAACAGCCTCAATATTTAATGCACCCTGCACGCGGCAATGCGTTTCCACGTGTCTATCTTTCTGTCGTATACGGCAAGTACGGCGCCCCGACAAGATGTGAAGCAAACAAAAACAATGCATTATAGATAAGCAGTCTGCTTGAAGGCGTCACATAATTTATGAATCCTCTCTCATGCGGTGTTATTTGATATTTAAAGCATTCATATGATTAACCGCACACTCTAAGTCCATTTAGACTGCTTGTAAGCAGCCTTTGTGTTTGGCTAAGTAAATCAGTTGGAATGAATGGTGAACAGTGCCCCGGAGATTACATAACCTGCTGCTGTAGCTATGTGTCGTTCACCAATACATCTGGATGCACAGTATCACAACATGTGAATAAAGGGTTAAAGCTGAAAGATATTGGTTGATTCAAGATTTCTAATCCCTGTTGTCCTTCAGTATTAATTCCAGCCCAAATACTTTACAACCTGCCCCCTGTGTTGTAAATCCCCTCATAAGAGTCATAAGAGTGGTTTACGCACCTCCACATGATCAGCACCATGTTCAAAGACGCCCATTGGTGCGGGGCCAATAATAACCCTGACCCTTCTCCACCGACGTTCTGGAAATACCCAGCAGCAAGATAATGCAACTCCTACGTGGTCCACTAAGGACATCCACACAGCCGTCTTTGATGTTGCAGCCTCCCACGGCTCCGATTCACCCGCGGAGCTGTCGAACGGCGCCAATTCGCCGCTGCATCCGAAAATCAAGCGGCCAACCGACGCTTTGCTGTGAAATGAATTCCGGGGGTTGAGGTGGTCACACGGATCATGTGAGTATATGGTTTTCTAGAGGTGCGCGGCTGAACCTGACAGGGAAACTGGCAATTAAAGGTACATTTGTATGTGTGAATTAAATTGATAATGTAGAGTATTATTAGTCTCAACTGCTTAAACATCAGGATTGTTTTATTGTGAGCTTGTTAGCCTGCTGACGTGAGCATTACCCAGAAAGTGTCATGTCTTGATTGGGGGCATATATAAGTCAATTTATCGCTAAATGTTAGACTGATATTTAGTTAACAGAACTCTGCATGCATAGAGCTTTATTAATCCCGCAAAAGCACAATACGTGTAGTTTCATTGTTGCTTTATTGGTGAGCCGACAGTGTTATGTTTCTGGCCTGAGGACTCCTCCGACTAGAAAGCCTGTGTGCAGGGTTTCCACTGTGAGAGTCAAAAAATAAGATGTTGTTACGAATGAACATGTTACGCACTTGTACGCTGTGCAGATAACATGCTCAAAGTGCTTTAACAATTGCACCCATCGAACAAGTAGAAATACTTGGACCACGCTGTCATGAATCCTCATAATCATCTTCTTCTATTTCCTCCATCTCTGCCCGTATGTTTCAGGGACTAGTTCCTTTAAAACTGCAGCTTTGGCATCAGCATAATCGTAGATACAACTCCACGCGGTGCAGACGTCAGCAATTTCTGAGGAACAGTCCGCATTGAGATTCAGTTTGGCATTTGTCTAGATGGGGAAAACCTCGAAATATGCACCTTCATCCTCCTTCATCCAAAAGATCTGCTCGACTTCTCAGCGGGGAAATGGTGGATGTGAGCTGTACTCGCAGCGTTTGTGTGATATGAGTCTTGGTGGAGGACGCGGGATCCCTGATCGCTGTTCTCGTTACATTTTGAGAGCCCTCACCAGTGGGAATACAGTCTCTGGCAAATGTAAAATTCATGTCCTATGAACTCACAAAAACTGAGAGTTTATGTCCTGCAGATTGCCTTCAGCAGAGTATGACAGGCAGCAAGACTGAATTAGCGCAACCTGTTGTCTGTGTTGAATCTTGGGAGGGGGAGAATCTTGTTTTGCTCCCGTGCTCTTATACACAACAGCTGTTGCCCTTTAATAAAAGTGGCGGGTGGCCTTTGTTTTCTCTGAACTACAGAGTTATCAGATCTTTTTTTTTCGGAAGCTCATGAATAGATGTGTTTGCGCATGAGCTTGAGGTGTTACTCGTGTTGTGGGCGCAGAATCTGTTTACAGACTCCCAGACGGCATGGGGACGAAAGGCAAAAGCCCATAATTTAAATCGTCAACGGCATGCTTTGATGTTTAGGTTTAAGTTCGGGGAAAAATGTATTTTCCATCCAGGAAATAATGTCCTCTGAAGTCATTGAGACCAGGCTGTGTGTGTGTGTGTGTGCATGTGTGTGTGTGTGTGTAAGCACTCAGCCATGGCAGGCCACTGATTGATGGCTGAGCAAGTCCAGGATGCTCCATGGCTGCTACAGATCGGCACAGTGGAAACCTGGCACCAGAAGTACCCGAAACACACAAACATTTTATAGCACATACATACACACACACACACTTTTTTCTTTCCC
This sequence comes from Hippoglossus stenolepis, assembly GCF_022539355.2. Classification (NCBI taxonomy): domain Eukaryota; kingdom Metazoa; phylum Chordata; class Actinopteri; order Pleuronectiformes; family Pleuronectidae; genus Hippoglossus; species Hippoglossus stenolepis. The sequence goes on from NC_061506.1 coordinate 10,983,964, forward strand.
CAACACCAAACCACAGGCAGAACATCCCAGATTGGGGGGTTGTCTCCCCACATGCCCTCCACATCTTGTCGCCGCGTGAACCTGCCAAGTGTCGGTTTCTGAGCGCCAGAATGTAGCTGTGAACATATGGGGCCGGGGGTTAGGATTTACAGGTTGTTTGCAGTGTGGAAACACAAAGGCAGCACATTTTAGTGGAGGGACTCAAATGAAATACGCTTCTCTGTGTAAAATATCTCAAGCCAAAGACCAGTTTTCTCTGGCTGGGGGATTCGATGTGCGAGCGTGTGCGTTTTAAAGCCTTGTGATGAAAACAAAGGGAAAAGAATGTTGATGTCGGAAACGCAGTAAGGGTGGAGGGGGGTTAAATAATAAAAAATGAGCCACTTCTGAATTTTGGGAGCTAATAGAGTGTGTGCTGCAGTAGTTGTGCTGGAGAACATGATATCCCTAAGGTGCTGTAGCTCCGAAAAACATATGCTGCTGCCTGCAGCAGATTCCGGGGCGTCCTGCATGGCACACAAATGCAGTATCGACACACACACACACACATTTGAGATGCTGTAAAAAAAACAAATGCAAGAGAATAGATTAAAGAAAGCATGGACAAATACAATAGATGATTCTCTGAATGCACATATGCGCAGAAACGCTCACGTAAAAAACTACAGTTCACACAAAGACTGTAAAACACGCCGGCCTTTTCTCATTTTTATTCCACATAATTCTCACCTGTTACCAACTCAGCTGACAATAAAGTCGAGTTTATTACAGCAGCTGGTAACCGAGGCGCTGGAAAGTAATAAAATAAAGCTTCATCAATTTAGTTTTGCTTGCATTACCCCAGGTGAAGACTATAGCGGCGAGATAAAGGTACAATTATGTGTACGAGTATACCACCTAAAATGAAAATATATAATTTCACCTTCATTGCTCCTTGATAGACGTATTTTATTCGAGCATTAATGAAACGTCAGCGGAATACAAGCGTAACAATTTGACCTGAGTGCTTCGGGAAACAAAACCGTAAAAACTGGATATGGTAAAGAGTGAATATTTGAGGGGAAGTAAAATGGGAAGTGTTGACAGTGAACATTTTTGCGGATTCATTTACTCGTGTGTAATCCAGAGGGAGCCGAAAACCTCCTGTAGGGATTTCTCGGTAATTAAATATTTGCACAATATAAGATGCAGGAGATTGGGCTCGTCTGCGCGTCATCCATGTTTTGTGATTGTCTCGCAAACACCCACTTTTATATGAAAATCTGAAAAACCAAACAAGTGGAGGCGGGGAAGACAAAACCTCGTAATAGACCACAGGCTGTTGAACGGGTTTTAATACTTCCCCTGCCGCCTGTGGGAAAACACGGCATTATGGTTTCTATCCCATTCATCATTAGCGGCGTTTAAACAACAATGCGCGGCAAAGCAGAGGTGTTTTTCAAAGTGGGAGCCAATCAAATCGCCGCCTCGGGCTCCCTTCTCTTATTCAACGTTTTTTTGGGGTCAGACTTCTCCGGCGCTGCGACGAGCTTGAGAGGGAGACGTGGCTGCACAAGATTATTCTCAAAACGCTGCTTCACGCGTGAGTGATTTACCCGCGTCACCATCTTTCAGCAGCGCATTACGGGGACATAATGGCTGAGCAGGCTGTCGAACAACCAGGCCGGGGAAAGAAAAAAAAAAAAGCAGACGATACCTAGACGAGACTGTTATGAAGTGGCTGAGTGAATTTCAGTCGGGATATGAATGAAATTGCAATTAAGATGGATTTACTGCCAAATGTAGGTCACCCCGAGTAGACTCCTCGTGTTTACCTCCCAAATACGCTGAGGCTCTGTTAACCTGCACAAGCAGACGACCAAATATTTCAGCCAACCAACCAATGCCCCTCTAATTCACTCATATGTCTCAAAACACGGCAAGCTGTTTACCGCCTCTAGCCAAAAAACAGAAGCCCACATGTCAGTCAGTTCTGCTCCATTTCGGCTTGATCCTGCGCGCTTCCCGGAAGAAAATACCCCCGCTCGGCTAATATACAGTAAAAGCTCAGCGTGCCCCGGTGCGGGGATTCAAAGGCAAGGAGGAGATTTCACAGTTTGATTCTTCTCCTCCCTTTGGCCCCCGAGGAGGTGAGGAATCCTCCCGCCTACCTCTATATGCCCATGTTCACCAGAGAGGCTGTGGAAGTGGGCTCATTCCAATGAGGGGGCCCTTTTGCCCCCGCGCCCACGCTGCTCCGTTTTTAGTCGGCGTTGACCTCTCGGACCTCTGAGGGTTCGAATGCAGGGTCAGCTGTGCATTGAGGCATTTAGTTCCCTATATTTAGGGAATATGCATTTTTTCCCAGACACTATATTCCTATATTTCATTTTCTGAATCATGTGCAGATGGCTGCAGTAGCCTTAAGGATTAAAACGCTTGCCCGTGACCGGAATTAGAAAACCCCCGAGCAGCTCGGGACAGCCGAGGGGAAGTGGGAGAATATTCTCCCTTAACCCTGAGTGAAAGTGCCCTTGAGCTGCCACCTATAGCATCTAATTGGTCCACTGGAGCTGCTCAGCGGTACACAGCAGAAGGCGGCTGTAGATCCATTAAACTGTGTGAATGTGGAGCGTGGGGAAGGAAAGAAAAGCAACGTCACCCTCCTCGATAAATAAAGGCAAGAAAAAGCGCAGCGTGGATACCGTGCTGGGGGGTAGAGATCCGCCTGATTGATCAATCCGTCTCTTTGCCGCCCTCCCCGTTCCTTTTGTTCTGTTTCATCCATTTTAATTCCTGTTATCTCATCTGAACTAATCTGCCTCATATTACAGATAGCGCTCCTCTTTTGATGGGTATCCTATTGATTCCTCCGAGAACAATGGCGAGGCCCGCTCCTGCGACAGCTTCTCATCAGCGGCAGGTACCACACACGCCGCTGAGCAGCAACGCTCACACATGTGCCTGCGTGCTCATGCCTCGGCGAAAAGCGAGGGCACACAGTGTTACATAATTACGGGCCGTCCCTCTGTGACCTTTGCATTTGCAATTTATTGACTGCGTTTGGTCTGAGCTGGCTCTTTTTTTTTTTTTCTTTTACAACTCAAACTATGCACCTGCTCTCCATCGGGAACATTCGTAAACTTGTTAGGTAAGCAACAACGTGCAGTCAACTTTAAAAATCTGCCCAGTCCCAGCAGTTTTGCCCCCAAAGACTACACGTCTGGCATTTATAGAGTATTACAAGGGCGAATTTGTGATACTTTTGAGGTCATGTGGCAGAACCGAAGGACTTTTCCTCGCCAGTATTTTTTGGCATTCCACGGAGGCAATCTGAGTGAAGATCTGCTGAGTTCTAGCCTTAAGGAGACTTCGCCAGGCAGGCGCTGCTCGTCTCTGTGGTCCTCGTGTCAAAACAGGAGCCTCAGCCCCCGAAAAACAGAATTATCAAACAGAAATGCATGTCTTACAGAATAAAGATGGAGCACTTTAAAAACCACGGCTGGAACTTCTTTTTTTTTTCTGTCTTTTCTTTATGTGCGTGAGGATAGATGCCTGTGAAGCATCAGTCTGTCCAGATGCATAAAGCATCACAAGTTAAAGGATGAATCTCTAGCGTCCACATTGTTTGAAAGTCTTGAAGCTGCAGGCGTTTGCTCCTAATTTCAGCATAATACATTAGATCTTTGAGCCTCAAGTGTGTCAGCATTATTCATGAATGTAATTTTTTTTTTAGACTGAAGACCTCGGAGATGAGAAAAATTACTACCACAGCGTGATGCTGGGAGCAGTTGGAGTGAGACGAATGCCAACCTGCCAATGAGTGAATAACAACCCACAACATACATGTGAGTGCCACCTGCCAGCGACGCTTGAAGATAAGTCCCGACAAGACTTTAGACCTCCACTCAACTGCACACGCTCGGAGATATCAGCCCCCAGACGTACATGATTTTCAAATTCAAGATCCATGAAATATTCGCTGAGAATTCCACGTAAATGTTGAAGAAATTAAAAAAAACACATCTTGGATCTGCACGGAAATGTAATGCGTTCTTCCCCGACCCATAGCGTGTTTTTGCGCAAGCCTGCAATGCCGGATTATTCGGAGGTGCATTGTGTGGCCCTCTTTGCGCAGCACAACCACCCACCTGGGAAACACTGGTTCAAGTGCAATGTAGTGCATCCTGTCAGTTTTTCCACTTCGGGCACAGACGCCTCCAGTGAAGTTGCCTCACATTAGGCAACGGGACATCTGTTAAAACAACGCTGCCAGCATATTAAGCATGGGTCCGTGTTTCACTGAGATGTGCTCATTGCTATTATGGGAACGCGGTTCTGTGGGCAGCGAGACAAATCTCCAGCAACGCGGGCACAATGCATAAAAAGCTGAATGACACTTCTTCTTCTTCTTGCCCTGCTGCACTCCGTTCGCTTTCCTCAGACTCCACATCGACCGACTCCTTCTCCGGCTGTTATCTGATCTGCGGGGAGCTGTCAGTTGCTCTCGCCACCGCGCTATCAATCATCTGCTGTTCAAAAAAACATGAAGATTGTCAACACACTGTGGCTTAGACAAATGCAGTTTGACAGGTGTGAGTAGATAAGAACCGACAGAGTAGGGTGTCCGCATAAAGGCTGGTGTCGGTGTGGGGAATTAATGCAGATCCACGGCAGAGTCACATTTAACCCAGGGGCTAACGTCAAGTCATGAACTCCAACAGGCATTCTTCTCGAGGCTGTTAAACCTGGCACAACTGTATCTGTACCCGTACTGAACCTGCTCAACCTGAGCAGTCACGTAGCTAAGATTTGCTCAGTAAATTGAAATCAATGAGAGTAATGTCTGTTTTTTGAGATATGGATGGAACATATTCTAGGGGAATGGTACCGGCTGCTGGAGGCTACAGTTCAGAGAAAAGTCTGCCTCATCTCATATACATGTTCGGAGCAGCAGTGCAGAAGCTCCACGAAGACAGGATGCTACAAAAAGAATGTCATAAATATTATCTTTTAAAATGCTATTGTTAGTAAAGGGGAAAAAGGAAAACAACTAGAGCTAAATGAGATCAGTAGCTGGAGTGAACACCTGTAATCCCAGACCATCTGTTGCAGGGCCCATCTCTGGAGATGCTTCTTTATGACTCTTTCATGGCTTTTCAGGCCATGGGTTAATTCAAAATTAGTCAGAGCATGTCAATTTAAAGTGGATGTATTCTTATACCATTAAAATTAAAATTAGGTTTATTTAATGCTTTGCTCAAATACATAATCTAGTTGGATATTGCTCTAAAATGGACACAAGACTCTTCAACAACACTGTTAGTTGTGTCGCATCGTTTTCTTGAGTTCTTTGAAATTCTTTGAAACCTGCATCCTGTTATGCAACACAATACAATGGTGGAAAACAACACCTGGTTTGAAAAACATTTGTAATGAAATATGCCGTTTGCAGTGGGACTTTTCTTGATTAATAAAGTAGTTAAAACTCACATTTACTCAAGACAGCGAATGGCCCTGAATGCATCGCTTTAGACATATCTATATTAATTAGCAAATATGGATTTCCACAGACCTCCCTTTTTTTTTTATCCCCATCCCATCCATCAATGTGAGATCATACTGTGACTGGCACATAATTTGAAAATTAAATTCCGATTATTAAATAAATGCGGTGGCAGTGAATCATTTGTTCAGCGTGTGACTCGGTGAGCGGCCTACGGAACCAATGGGGAAATCAATACGGCAATTCACCTAAAATTAGCAATCAGGAGCACTAATGAAAAAGTATGGCATTACGGATCTTCGAGGACTTTGGATCCTGCTTTAATCGTGTCGTACGGCAATCAACCTTAACCCTAACATTCGTTTTTACTGGCTGAGAGGTTCGTATGATGAGATAGTTACACGTTCGATTTTAAAGCATGGAGATGGTGTTTTTCTTACTTGCATCATCACGTTTTTGAATAGTAACCGTCCTGCTTGGAGTACTATTCACAAGTTTGGCTGATGTGACAGGTATTATTAGGGCATCTCAAAATATGACTAAACTCAACAATGGCGAGACTCAATCAGAGCTGCTTGTTTGTCTGTTCACACGTCTTCACCATTTTTGCTTTTATTCCCTTGCTTTTATTCGTTTTTTTTACATCGCCACTCTGATGCCAAAACACAGAGTGAGTAGGAGTGTAATATAAGTGGGAGTGTGGTTGAGAGACCCTCAAACTTTGACATGATTGCAATCAGAGTGTGAATGTAACAACAGGCTCTGTAGTACATTAAATACTATAGCTAGTGTGCCCCTTTGTGTTATTTATGATGCAACAGAATACTTATTCATGCCTTATTTTTTATGTCGTCAAAGATCAAAGCATCAGATGTGCCATATAAAGGATGAAGCGGGGGGTATTTTCAGTTTTTTATTGTCAGTAAATCCCATGAAAAGACCCTTTCTTTGTTTTGAACACAATTGCTGGAAGCAGTTGCTGCTGGAATTTCCTTATTTGTAGTTCAGTTTCATTCAATTTAGTTTATTTCACACAATACATAAATGGAACGTGAAGTGGGCTGTGATGGAAACCAGTAATGGCTTCTATGCAAACCCCATCCAAAAGTTTTATAAAAGATAAAATGTTCAAAATCATCGATACAGGGTATCCATTAATATTTTAAAAGAGTTTGACATATATTAGTGTAAATAATACAGAGAGGGAAAAGTATAACCCTAACCCTCACCCCCTATATATAATAGAATTGAACACCTCATTTCCACATAGCTCAGTGTTCGTATAGGGGTCAAAGGAAAGTGTATTATTTCCTGTGGTACCCCCCGTGATCTTAGATGTGTTGCAAAAGTCCTCCCCTCCGATATTTTGGTCTGGAATTTCCCTCCATTTACTTTGAAAATTGTGATTTTTTTGTGGTTGATTTAGTGGGATAATGTGGGATAGGTCATTATTGACATGCATATGCATTCATTTATTTATAATATAATCAACATAAACAATGCGTTGCAACCAGCAACTGGATAGTTCCCTAAACATTTTATCAGACATAAAGGCTTTCAATAAGATCAATATGTCTCACTCCTGTGTTGGTTTTCCTCTGTCACTGGGCTGTAGCTGGGATGAAGTTTAATTTACCATGTGGAAAGTAATGTGTGTGGTCTCATAAGGCTACAGACCTAACGAATGCCTGCATGAAATTGCATAATAATCCATCCAGCAGTTGGCAAGGAATTTCCGTCCGAAACACAAATGTCAAGCTCATGGAGGGAAACGGTCAGGGGAATCACAGGAGTCATTAGGATTCAATCTCAGGGGTTATGTGAATGAATGAGTTCAATTCTTGTGCTTCATGCGTGGCACAGTTTGCAACCCAGGACAAAATACACGTTATAAGGCAGTTTTTTGGAGAAACATTTAGCAGAAAAACCAAAAACGTTGACCTCACGGTGGCCTCACCTGTGTTTGGAGCCTGTGTTTTGTTTTGTTGTGGACTTTGCTGTGGATTTATCTCTGTGGATCTTTTAGACTTGTGTTTATGGACTTTGGCCTTGTTGTTTTCCTCGGGTTCTTTTTGTTGGATTTGTGTCCCCGACGTTTGGGCTTTGAATCTCTTCCTGTTTTGTTTTGTAGTCACCATCGTATCTGTTTTTCTGAGCCCCTCACTTCCTGTCTTTGTCCCCGGACTTCGTTAATTACCTGTGCAGCCTCTTCATGTTTGTTTTCACTTATAGAAGTTCATTCTATACTTCTTTTTTTTATTTTTCACTGACATTTTTGAGACTTAGCATTGTATTATTAATCTAATTGTATGATAAATTGTGATACTTTAATTTTGGAGCAAGCTGGCATATGAATATCCCTCGAGATTGGTGAGGTCTTATCTTATCTGACTGTTTCTCCTTGCTGGAGGTATTTGCTCTCTGAGTGCCGTATGTCGGGGCCTGCTTCCAGTCATGGATTTGGTATTTTAGTAAATTTACAGCAGCCGGATGGTGTAACTGTACTTTACAATTTATTTCAGTCATTTCCTGGATTTGTTGACAATAATACATGAATACAATATCACCAAATTTCTCCCCCTGACAGTTTTGTGAAGGTCAGACTGCTGTTTTAGTCGGTTGGTCATTTTTAAATCTGTGGTTCTGGCTTCTCCAATACGCTCCCTTCATCTCTTCTCATTCAGGTTTGGCCACTTTCATTCGATTTGCTTTGACTAGCAACAGAGGAGCCTGATAATTGCAGCTTATTGCACTTTTTCCCCCCACTTTCTGTGTTTCTCATGAACCGACCTGCCCTGCGCTCTCCCCGCCGTTATTGCCTTCTCTCGGCTATTGCGTGTATTTGGTTAGAGGGTTATGAAAGTTCATATTACAAGTTCTTTTTAAAAAAAAAAAATGGCCTGCCTCTGCATCCAGGTGCATTGTAACCGCGGCGTTTTGCATTCATTCCTTGTGCGAAAAGATGATTTATTGCAAGTTTTTTAAAATTGGAAAGACGGGGAATTTAAGCTCCCGCGCCATAAAAGCGTTGGACATTGAAAAATCAGAGGACATTATTTATTCATTTATCTATTTCCTTTTGGGCAGGAGGCTTTGAATCCAATCTCATGTGAGCTATAACGTGTGAGCCCAGACTCTGAGCAAATACAGTAAAAATAGCACCGGCTATCTTTTTTGTGGTAGAAATACAATGCTTTCTTCTCCCTATATCAAGACAGACTTATGATCAATGACTCACCCAAGCATTCACTAAAGAACATAAAGAACCCTCCATCTCCCTTTTTCTCTTTTGTGTCTCCCTTTGCTGTCTGTCCCCTGCACTTTATTCTCCATTCGCCCTTTGTTATCACTCGTATAAAAGAAACTCCGATGTTGAGTGATTGAGTGATACATTTTTTTTTTTTAAATTATAGATTCAACTCCATACCACTTTCTTTGTCATTCACCTTCCACCTACTTATATTTATATGGAGATGGGGAAAAAAATAAATTGCTTCTTTAATGTATAGGTTCCCTTTAGCATCGGTTTCAAAGCTCTGGGAAATTTTTTGGGTTTTCTTTGCATCAGGGCAGAGCTGAGAAGGGCTCAGTCTCGGGTGTTAGCCTACAATTTGAGAAAATGGGGAGAAAAAGTTGACTGCATGCCAGTATGTAATACGGACTCCGAGAAACACTCAATTCAAGGTATTTAGATGCAAAACTTGCGAAAATCAATTTGCATTTTTTGTCTTTTTTCAGCTCGGGATATCCTTCACTTCCCCGAAGAACGTTTGCCTTTTGCCTCCCCTACAAAAAAACATTCTCCCCCGAGATGGTAAAAAACGTCGACCTGTGCGTAAAAAGTAACATTCAAATGAGCATCTCGTCGGTGGACGGCGTCATGTGACGGCGCAACCACGACCAGATTCTCTCATTATTCACCCCGGACCACAAACACAAAACACGACGGTGCGATGCATTGATGCCGTTCACTCCACCTTCAATTATGTTGTGTCAAATCCCACATTTGGCCTTTCTGGTAGATTTCTGTGGAGTGCCGACGGAGGCCTTTGGATGTACCCCGCAGTGGGGACGGTATTGACATCAGCCCATCAAACTTAGTTCATCCGCTTCATTAAACGGGGGTTTTGTCAAAGCAAACTTTGACATCTCTCTCCACCGACAGCCTGGGCAGCTTTTGTCCAATCAATATCACGGATGATACAAATAATACCGTGTGCAGGCTCCTGTTTGCACACTGTATCCTCATTGTTTGCGTGTTTGCAAGCACTGTCCACAAGCAGAGATACGTGTATACATGCATCTCCGTCACATGGGCACATTAGCATATTTATGTCTATATTTGTGAGTGTTTTCCAGAGCAGAGCTGAGGTGAGCAACAGCTTGCTGCAGTGCTGTCACCACGCCAGCATTAGTGTGCATTATTTATCCGCCTGCAGACTGATCCAGAGAAAAAGGCATAACCATAGCAACCGGAGCCGTGCACGCGCACACACACACGCACGCACGGCTTGCGAAAGGAGAAACATTGGTTACACTGGTGGCTGCTGCTGCTGCTGCTGACTCTATCTCAGCATTCATGTGTTACGGTGAATCGTCCCTGCATTTTGGTTCTTAGAAAAGAGCTGCGCCTCCTCATGCTGAAGACATCCCGGCCGGCTCCCCCTCAAAAGGTCCAAACAAACAGCCAGGAGGTGTTTTTATTTTTGAGAAAGGTCGATGGTCTCGGAAAAGTCAACATCGGCTGGTGGATCCTCTAGTTTGCAGGAGCTGTCGACAACACAGGACTGATTTTCCCCTTATGTCACTGCTGAATCCTGATTGCAAGAAAAGGTCTTGTAATGGTTGTGCTGTCGATTTGCACTTGGGCCTTGTCTACACGACTGCAGATTTTTGTTTCCCCCCTCCTTTAAAAAAGAGAAGTCAAATACCGGAGAAGAACGCTGTGGTCACGCTGAATGTCCTTAATTTGGTGCAGCGATGCTAAAGTTAGCCGCAAACCAAACATAGAGAAACCAGTGCCATTGTTGTTGTTGCTTCTGGCGCGGCGTAAGCTGTGACGTCACGATTTCTCAAACGCACCGTGAGACATGCACACACAGATAAACAAAAACTGGAGTTCGTACAAATCCGTTTTAGTGACTTAAAATGCAGCTTTGCAAGTGGACGAGAGGAAACAGTCTGCTCGGCAAACAGCATTGCTGTGTTTTGTTTTGTCAGCTTCTGCCTGCATAATGCTAGCATCCGGCTGATGTAGTAAAGAGGTGATCCCTGAGATGAGTAAGACAACCTTCTGCTGGGGGCTGAGAGGTGGAGGAGCGGGGGGGAAGCCATCTGTGATTTGACTCCAGGTGACGGGATTGTTCTGGCTCTCTTTTTAGTCACAGTGATGTTCACAGAGAAAGACACATCTGCCAGCACCAGCCTGCCAGTTTCGGCGGATGAAGGGAAGAGATCTCATTCTTTTTCTTCACGTGTGTGGCTTCACCTTTTCCGACTCCCAGTGCATCTCTGCAAATCCAGAGTCCAGTTTGTGGCCAGTGCACCGTGTAGGAAACCTGCACATGTGAGGACAAGATGTTGAATATCCCTTGTGTCATGAGGTGTTTCAGACTTTTTATCACAACACACCCTCTTCTAAGGCAGGCCCACCACGGGTTGATCAGACCTGATTCCGTGTCCCTAGCATCTTGGGGCCCAGTTGGGATCTTTCCTCCTGATCCAGAGCCATTGACTGCAGCGCTCTACAGTGTGTGACGTTTCTTTTATGGTCCGTGAATCCCCAGACCTCTGAGCAACCTGAAGGTGGATGTTGCGGTGAAACCCCTGCAGCCAACCTCCACGGGGCTAACTATTGCTTTCCAGCCACGTTGCTCTGCCTCAAATGCCACGTCTGCATACCGCAGCCATTTCCTCTCGTTCGCTTCATCGACAGCATCCTCCCAGATACCTTTGTGTTTTTTTTTTTCTTCTTTCTTAACTGACATTTAATCTGCCATGGCTTTTATAATCATGTACAAAACGAAAATCCCATCGCAGCCATCCTGAAGGCGGTTCTAAGGACAAAAGCCACGTAGATTATTCAATCAATGCGAGGGTCAACAAGGTCCCCACAGCTCCTCTGCCATTGTTGTGGAAGGACATGCGGCTCTTTGACTGACCATTCTTGGCAAATTGCAGGTTTCTTTCTTCGCCAGGATCGGCAGCGAAGAGTGAAGTGACTTCCTGGAAGACATGGACAGCAGCCTGCGTTTGGCAACGGACGGGGCGATCTTTAATTGGTTTTCCCTCCATGGTCACCTCCTGTAAGGCCTTGCTCATGTACAGCCCCCAGTGTGCTGCTGTTGGTTCATTCATCCAAGCCAACCGTTCACCCGACCGTATGTACGATGATGACATCCACTGTTCAGGATGTTCGTCTATAGGATCCAGCGGCTTGCTTCCATTGTTAAAAAGGGAGTCGTGTTGTTTGGCCCGCTGGTCGCACCACATCTCGTGTGTTTGCTTTGCACAGACGCACATCTGCTCGCGGTCCTATAGATGAGTCATGCGTCCTCTGAATGTATGCGTTGAGCGAGGCATAAATACCAGCTCCCCATAGCGATCCACTGAAATATCCACATATAAGGGCTGTTGAGGTGTGGTGGTTAATTACTGAGAAGATGTCTTGCATAATATTCATGAGGAATAGATGGAGCTATAGGCAAGAGGACCACCAGCAAGTATGTAAGGTACCCAGTGTGACGTGGGTGTCTGGAGGCACACATGTGGAGACTCTCTCTCTCTGGGGCTGATGCTCTGTGTCACATCATTAATAGAAACACACTTCATTTCTCACCCATGCTGTTAATTCGCTCACACAGCTGCATGAACAAGCAGGTGGTTTGATACATGTGCATGCGAAAGTATTGGATACTAGGAAAACCAGGACTCTTGACTGTCATCCTGAATGTCCCCTCAGCTCAATTCATTCCCACACGTGTAAGCTACAATAATTCATGTTGTAATGAAGTGCACCATGAAATTAAAATGAATCCACACTTAAGTGGATTTGGACCAATTCAGAAATGTAGGGTGAAAACGTTGCAGCTATAAATCCAGATGTTCGCTCCAGGAGTGGCAGCAGTCACACAGACCAAACTGCGGGTGAACTGCAGAGATGCAAAATGCTCACATACATGCTGGCAGAGCTTAGGACTTACAAAATTTGTCACTTTGCATGTATTTATTGGAAGTATGCAGTTAAACTTTGTATATTTTGTTGAAAACTACAGTATTTTGTCATCGGTGAAGTAAAAGAATGTCTTAATCCTGTCACATCAGATCAATAATGAAATCCTCTCTGAACAAAATATATTTAATCAAACACATGATCATAAAATGTGCTTCGGACATTGATAAATAGAATGCTACTCAGTAAGGCCCAACAGTCCCCTTTTAAAGATGCATTTAAATCGGCTAGATCCAGATTTTTATTTGGATCTCTACCAAAATGGACACGGTCATAGATATCACTCCCCTAAATATGCCTGGGGTTTCATCCAATTCTAAGGGTTATTTCCCGGGACATCAGGGAAAATGTCAAAAATGTTACAATTTTCAAGAAAAGTGAAAAAGAATCCTTGATCTGCCCAAAAACATGATGTTTCTTTTCTTGGCTGTTTCCCGTCCCTTTTTCATTTTTTCCTTTTAGCTAAACACATCCACCATGGCAGAGGTAATGACACCTCAGGACCTTCTCTCCTTTTAAAAGTCTTGTCTCGGGCTTCAGCTGATTGCACAAAGTAGAGAGGATCTCAGGTAGCGGTGACTGACAGCTCCACGGGCCACCAAGCTCAGAGTGTCACCCCCGTCTTTTCTGCACACATTTGTTTGGACTCACAGAGGTACATTCTACAGGTCCTTTTTCTGTGTATGTAGCCTGTGTTAAAGTACAGTCTGTACTAGAGCTCCTTGGATCGGCTCTGACGTCAACCTAATCCGCATTTGCGCGTGACTCATCCACCCATTACCAACCTGAAGGAATTATTTTCGAAAAAAATGAAATTAAAATAACATCCACTGTGCCAGGATTCCGGCGACTACGCCTCGCCTCAGTGATGCAAATTGCCGGGCTGAAAGAGAAGATATTCTTTGCGAGGTGCTGCTGTCGTGGGAACGATCGGCCTAGTTTCTCCCAAAAAGAAGTAAGAACAAGTAAATTGTGCTCTGATGACTTTTCCAATTATTACAACCCAACCCACCTGACCTGCGGAGGCCACGGTTGGAACTGCAATCCGTGCATCACTTGTCTGTACGGTCCGTGACCCAACATATGGCCATTACTATCACCTTCTGTCACTAGCGGAAATTTGGGGCAGCTTAAAATGAGCCAGAGAAGCAGCAGCGATATAGAGAATACAACAAAAATAAATAAAAGTGATGTAAACACACTGGGAGCAATGACAGCCACAGAGAAACAAAGATCAGAGGTAGAGGAATATTCAGAATGAAAGACACTGAGTGTCCTACATTGAAAGTGCGGAGCCTTTTTTAGTTTTGGCTGAGAAAAACAACTGTGTTACGCCGAACAGTGAAACATTTGCTTGTTTTGTCGTTGCATAATGATGATCAAAGCGTGCGCCTCCGATTCGACCTTAGCGGAGTCACTTTCTTTCTCGCGGCTACTGCAAGTTCCACAGACTTTGTTTAAGATTTTAAAAAACGTAGGCAAACAGGAGTCCCTCTGGTTATTTTTAATTTTTGCTGGATGTCGCTGTGTAATTTTTTCTTAATTGAGAACAGCACAGGCAATGTACTTATTACATCTTCTTTTTTTTTTTAAATTGTATTTCTTCTTTTAACAAAGTGACAACTGCTGAAAACACAATCTTACTCACAAGCAGTGGCCAGGGTGAGACACGATTGACAATAAGCTTCATTAACTTCCCGCTGTACCGCTATAAGACCTCACCTTTGTGCCTCTTATACAGCATATAAATCACTGATTGCTTTAAAAAAAACAGTTGCATGAGTCCAAATGGGTCCAAACTTCCTCTACCGAATGCTTTTGATCCGGGAAGTGGGGTGTTGGGATGGTGACGGGCTGGAGCTGCAACCTCTGTTCTCATTTAGCCGAATAATCCGCCAAAGGAGTTCATAGTATTATCTTTGATATATAGCCACCTGGCTTTGATCCTACAGAGTGACTTTCATCAGATGTGTTGTGCATTGCATAAATAAACAGTTTCTATTGCTATTGTAGGTACTAATGTTTCACAAGAAGCTTTGACCCACTTTTTAAATATGTCCAGTTTAAGTGCAGGGAGTTTATAAATGGCAGGAGAAAACAACTGCACACGGCAAATGAGGCAATCTTAAAAACAAATTCTCGCAGCATGTAACAATTCATTAATTTCCTAATGAACATTTAATTGATTTACACAAGGGAATGTCTTGTTTTTCTTCCGCCAGAAGTCAAAACCCATCAAATTTTCAATCCATAATGATGTGAATGAGAAATAAAAGCAGCAAATCTTCTCTTTCAAAGGGCTGAAAAATTAGCTGTTTGTTATTTTATGAACTGATTAATTGACGAATAATTCCAGCTGAAGGATAAATATACAGATGTATTCTCAAAATATAAATAAACCGATTATTGAGCCTTACTTGCAGTGTGCAGCTACAGATGTGTCTCAGTTGATGTCATGTATAAAGAAAGCTCCTTGGTTTCTCATATTTCATGCACACCCACAGATGAAGGCCAGCCCCAGTCTTTTCCACATCACGAAGAGATTTCATAAGCAGGTCTTGTGTAGGTGATAAATCTTGGTTGGATTACTTAACAGAGGACACTTGTGCTAAGGGTTTCCTTCTTTCATTTTAAACACCCTTTAAATGGATCTCACGCAGTTAATAGACCACCGGAGGCATTTTAGTGCCGTTGAAAAATTCTAATGAAATCAGACTGCCTGTTTTGGCCAAACATTGTTCTACGCCGAACAATATTGCTCCATTCATCATGCTGCACGTTCAGAGTACAGTCCCTCAAAGGGCCTCCGCTCAGGTATCTCATTCAGTGATACAGAAAGGGACCATCTGGGTTACTGCCAGTTTAATGTTGCATGAATTCAGTAATGGATGCAAGGCTGGTGTGGTCCTGGACCGGAAAAAAGCCCATTCTGACAAACGTACCTTTTCCAGTTGTCTGCTGGGAGGCGCTGACCGGACTCAAGTGTGGAAACCTTTGCCTTTTTTCCTAAATTACATCTCCTCTTGGGCATTGGCGCTGATGTCACTGTCCTCGGGGGCACACACTTCATAAAAACCTGAAGTCACGCAGGGCGACTTTAATCTATTTCTGACATGTCCCATTGTTTCACTCCTCCGACATGTCTGCTGCTCTCTCTCTCTCTCTCTCTCTATCTGTCACTAGCTGTTTATTTCCCTCCTTCCCCCCCCATACCATCTATACCGGTGTCATCCTGAAATGACTCAGCCACTCAAAGGACTCAACCTTTTTTTCATTGTTTTCGAGTGTGGCATTTCACGATAGATGTCTGCTTTGAATACGCACCGGTAGTGTCAGTGAAAGCTGACAAGCTTTGTGCGTTACATCGGGAAAACTGCTGTCGGCCGGACAAAATACTGTAGATTATTTCCACTTTGAAGATACTGATAGACACTCTTACGTATCCTCAGTGGCCTTCCAGTCCGATCGCCCATCAATCAAATATTCTCTTTCACCTCAACTCTGAGGACCGGTGAGCCATGTTGAAAGAACGAGAAACGCTTGATACCAATACCGATGCCCTGTGGCGTGTTGCATATTCCCCAGAGGCGTTTAAGGTTAAACAACACACAAAAGGATAATCTTGATTTGCTCAAGAATAAATGGAGGAAGACAATGAAACAAAAGTACCAGGCTTATGCAGAGCCAAGCTAGTTTTGTTGAATTTTGACGATTCGTGGTCCCCAGTGGATGAATCCTGAGCTCTGTCCTTCACCAATCTCCACCATTCAATGTGCCTTTTTTTGGTGAATTGTCTCTCCAGCTTTTGGATGAATTGCCATACAATTTGATTAACACATCCTTGGTTGGCAGAGGATGAATCCCAATAAATTGAATCCCATGACCTGTCGTGTTACACCAGCTGCACGTCAAACTATTTCCGTGTTTACACGATAGCTTGGAACATTTTGGTGTCAAGATTCATGTTTACCAGAGGATGATCCCTTGAATTTTTCTAACATTAGTGTGTTTTTAAGTACTGGATGACTTTGGTGAGCCTTTGACTTGCAGATTTTGGTCGATGATGAATTCTATTGGCTTCGTTGATTCCTTGACCTTTCCTCTAGTTCCAACACGAGACTGACTAGTTCATATTTAAGTGAAGTGTCTTTACTGCTTCTGGATTGATTGCCAGGAAACATTCATATTCCCCTGAGAATGAACGTTGGCAACCTTTTCGGGTTTTATCTCAAAAGTGTTGGTGTCGATAATGGATGGATGCAAGGAGTGATTTTCTGGTTGGTTTTCTTTACATTATACATTCAGCGTTTCCGCTCATTGAGTTGACTCTGTCCTCCTCTGCCTCTTTATTTGCAGTACTCATTTCCAAAAATACCACTCAAGCACCGGTAACACCCTGTTTGTAAAGCTTTTAAAATAATAAAATTAATCGTCTATCTAACACGCCTCCAAAATTACCCTAAAATCCACAGTACGTTGCTGTAACTGTGATTTTTAATCAGTCCATATAGCTCCCAGACAATTAAACCTGGCCAAATAATTGTCTTTATAGCCTTGTTCTCTGGATGTGGGAAATCACTCAGAGCCCAAGCCCCCGTCCCCCAAGCTTGTAGACTTCCATTAAATTAAACTACACAATGTCCGGGAATGAATCAATCAGCATATAATATGAATCGTTACTGTGTCATCGTCAACACTTGGCTATTGATCTTAACGTAATTACATTCCCCCTCCAACTCCCCTCAGGACTGGAGACGCACAATTATAGAGGACAGGTGACACTGTGAAGCCGTGTAGCTCAATAAAAGACTCCTTCCATCGGGTAATTAAAAATCATAGCATGTCCTAAATGAGCAATACCAGGGCCTCTCCTTCTCCTTTCACTTCTTTATCCATAACCCCCAGAGGAAGTGGGGAAATGTTAGAATTTATTTGGTGCTAATTGACCAATTTCCGTCAGATGAAAGCACTGTCATCCCACCTGCTGTGGGATCAGAATTGTCCTCGCCAGTCATTTTCCTCAGGGTGGGACTTTAGCAGCCGACTTGCCAACAGTGCCAGGGAGGACTATATGGGAATTTGAGATAAAAGAGACGGAGGGGGGGGGAGGGAAGAGGCACTCAGACGATTTGCCTGCAGAACAGTTGCATCTCAGTTTGATGCCGATCCCTAAAATTTCAGTGCACATGCAAAGTGGGCCAATTTGCATATGGTACGTGCGATTTTCAGAATGAGATAGATTGATAAACGGTTTCTAGGTTAACTGTGTAGTTATATAATCGAATATATAATAGAATAGCCTCATCGCGTCCCATGCATGCTCATGCACACGCCAATTTGCATGATGATCTTTTCAATATTGACTTTTAATAATTACCGTGGTACATCCAAGGCCGGTGATTGTGTGACAGCACGACAAAGGCAGCAAGGGGAGAAAATGTCCGCGCATCCTCGGTAAACAGAGCAAAGCTTTTGAATTAATGCAACAAGGAACGGAGGGACAAAATCCTTGTCCAAATCTCCCCACTTTCATTCAGCTGTTGTACAGAGTACATCTTCTCCCCCCAGTTGGTCCCTTATCTCCCGCTCTCACTCCCTCCTTCCCCTCCTCCGCCTCTGACAATGGAAGTCCGATGTCGTGAAAGCAGGGGCGGTAATTTGCCTCTCCCTCCTTTTTTTTCTCACTCTCACTTCCTCTTTATTTGGTCAGAGGCGTGCACTGCATTGTCATTCCGTAATGACACCAAGGGCAGTCAGATAAGGTGCAGATAAGGCAGCGGCGGCAGCAGGATGTCGTGATGACACCTTAAAACTTCACTTTTTAAGCTGATGCAAGGAGATCCTGAATGCAAGTGCAAATTAAAGGAACAGAAAGCAAGTTAAAGCAAGAACACTCAGTTTTCCTTTCAATGACGGCCTTTTTTGATTCAGATTCTGACAGCTGTATTGATCCCTAGGAGGGCAAATCATTTGCAGCTTACTCTGTTCACAACAAACAACATCTCAGGAGGTGAAATAAATAGCAACAAAAGACAATAATTTGTCTTTTTTTACATTAAGGACATTTTCAGAGAAATCAGACCTTTCAAAGTGGGAAAAGAAGGAGCTTTTGTGTGTTTAAGGAAAATGGACAGAAAACGTTCTGGCAATCACAATTAACTGGTGCCTTTACAAAACATTTTGTTTTGTGTTAGTCAACAGTGACTGACTAAATGAATGAAATCAAGCAGTATGACTGAAAATCACGATGGCTGAATTTTTGACTGAGACTTTGCAAGCTGGTAAGAAACGTGTCTATATGATGTTATTTGGCCTGGTTAATACTCGGGAGGTACAGGTCCCTACCTCCTCCACTGTTGCCATGTTTGTTGTTATCGGAAGCTCAGTTGTGCTGCCCTCCAAGGACGCTTGGAAGTGTGTGGGCAGTGGCAGGTACATTGTTTAGCATGTATTGGCGGCATAAATGAGTCTCAAGCGTTGAGTTCAGCGTGTTTATCTTTACTTTGCATGTTGGGTACAGGCGTGTTTGGCACAGCTTTCATGGTGGGAACAGCCTGTGCAGTCTCTGTGCAGGCCGCCTATAAAAAAAGGAAACTTTTTGTGTAACCAGATGAATGCAGTGGAAAGACGTCACTTGATATTCCATCGGTGCATCAGGCAGCGTGGAGGATCATATGTGCCAGCCCGACAAAGCCTGCACTTTCCACATGAACGCTCTCAGATGTGCTCTAGTTCAAAGTCTGTGAGGCTGTTGCCAGGAAATAAATTGTGTGTGTGTGTGTGTGTGTGTGTGTGTGTGTGTGTGTGTGTGTGTGTGTGTGTGTGTGTGTGTGTGCGTGTGTGCGTGTGTGTGTGTGTGTCTCACAGTGCTGAAGACCAGAACGTTTGCCTCTGCCATTGTTTACGTGCATGTTCTGCTGCCATCGCTTTGTTCTAAATATTTGTTTTGTGGTGAAATGCAGCTCGGGGTCATTTCATGTAACCCCGATTCACATTCTGTTTTAGCCACGCTCGCAGCAGGACTCTACAGATGCTAATGTTGGTCGCTCGGGTGCGGAGTGTAATATGTCAAGAAATATTTGAACCCATTGCCATTGTGTCATGCACAGACAATTCACAGTCTGTGTTCCTGACTTTTCCACCAGTGCCAACAGGTCAAACATTGCTATTTGTACATCTTCTGGTTTGTGACCTCATACATGCATGGCTCCACAAAAGTGAAGCCAACGTGTTTTGATTGCCCCCTGGAGGCTGGCTGCAGTACGGATTATAAACCTGCCTCCTTCATGTTAGCAGATGGCAAAAGGTCGATGTCGCTCCATCTCCTGATCCCTACTGTACAGACTCTGGCTCCAAATTCCATCATCGCCGCAATATGGCAGCGTTCGTATGCGGGATATTTTCGCTTTATTTCTGGATTGTGGGAGGAAGTGGAGACGTGCCGTCCACCTTCATACAAAGTCTATGGTTTACACGCTAAGCTAAGTTAGGTGCGTTCGAGATTGACTTCCTCTGCCTGCAGCTGGTAACATGGTATCGTTTTGCAGCGCAAGACAAATTTCGAAGACTGTCCTCATTCTGTCTCATGACCTGCATCAGGGTTCTGGGCAAGGACAAAAATGGACATCAATAACTCCAATAAAGCATTTTTGTAAATATTTCCAATGACAGGTGAAGAAGCCATTCACCATCATCACCCGTGAGCCTGCGGTAAAACTGGAATGAATAAACTCCAGGCGGATCCAACAGAGGCAGAAACGCCAACAGACAACCTGCACTGAATCCTGTAAGTACACACAACCTGTGCCTGGGAAATGTACACAAGTATGAACAGGAATGGCAGCCAATTATAAAACTGAACAAATATGTCACTTAGGTCATTAATGATGCATTTCTGTGGTCTTCAAGTGAATATGGGAAGACTCTGGTGGGCAGACAGTGTCCTGTTCTTGAGATTAGCCTGTCAAAACACACATCCAATTAAAAGATTCACAAGGCCTGTGCCCTAGGACTTGGCATCATTCCTGCATGTGTGTGTGTGTGTGTGTGTGTGTGTGTGTGTGTGTGTGTGTGTGTGTGTGTGTGTGTGTGTGTGTGTGTGTGTGTGTGTGTGTGTGTGTGTGTGTGTCTGTTCATGGAAAAGGAAGAGAGACAGAGCAAATGCGCCTCTTTTTTTTATCTCTATGACCACACGTGGTTCTGTCCATGGTGCTGAATCACTGTAAACGATAACACTGCCAACCATGTAATTTCATTTTCCGTTTCTGCCCCTCTGTGTGCATGTGTGTGCGTGTGTGTGCGTGTGTATCCATATGTGTGTTTTCCGTGCTCACACTCTGCTTTTTTTGTTTCTGTGTGTGTGTATGTGTGAGAGTGTGTGTACATGTGCTAATTTGTGAGTGTGCGGACGTGTTTGTGTGCACACGTGTGCTTGTGTGTGCATGTGTGTGTTAAATGCATAAATGGGGCATATTGCCAGCGGTGCCCCACAGTGGAAGTGGCCATGGCTGTAGCTGTTTCCCTCAGCTCCTTCCCTGTCGCTAGTAATTAGGCTGATGGCCTGTGCGTGTGAGTGTGTGTGTGTGTGTGTGTGTGTGTGTGTGTGTGTGTGTGTGTGTGCATGTGCAGAAATGCACCCATATCATGTGCCTTTCTGTATAACTGTCTCACTCCAAGTTTTATCATCTCCTCCACTCTTCCCCCTGCATCCTTTTAACCATGACGAAGCAAAAAAGAAGAGACAAGAGTAAACAAACAAACAGTAGCTCGAGAATCTTTGTCTTCTCTAAAGAGATGAAATAGACACTGTGGTAACACACCGGGGTCTGGAATTAAAACTCTGGAACTAAATATAGATTTTATTTGTGTTTGTTTCTTTGCGACTCGGGGGATTTGAAAGAGATTAGCGTCGGTGTTTCCTTCACAGTCTGACTTTCCCAAATTACAAATTTGCCAGCGTCTGGGTTGAATTTTGCAGAATTCTAGTAAATATTGTCGACTTGTCTCCGCACACATTGTGATGGTGCTGTCTGCCGATGCTCTGCGCTGTGTCTGACGGTGGGTTTCTTGTGTTTAAAGTCGACACTACAGCACTGGATTGGACTACAGAGTTATGATCCTTAATAATGACAAAGCACCAGTTGTATTAATCTGCAGATGTAAAATAGTCTGTGGCTGTATTTCCTCTAAGGTTTGTGAACAAGTTCAGCTCCCTGCTGTTTTAGTTATTGATTTAGCCTCCAAGAAAATGAAATGATAATATAATAATCATATAGTATTATATAAACTAGATGAAATGCATTTACATAATAATACATACTTCATATCCAGTAATATACCACTGTCAAGAGACTATTGTGCATAATTTTCTTTTGATACTTGATACATCCTTTATCCTTTAACTTCAGTCAAATTTCCGAGGCAGGACTTTTCCTCGTAATGAAGTCTTTGGAGAGGGGGATGTCCTCACCTGATCTCGGTCCAACTGTGCCCGAGTTTCGCTCGAGGAAGACGAGGCTGAGGGCAGAACGCTCCCAAAACAAGCATGAAATAACAATGGCTGCGGTTCAGGCCTGGCAGATGCTCAGCAGGGACTATACCAAGTGTCTGCTGATGCCTGTGGGTTTGCAAACCCTCAGACACTCTTGAAATGCTCAATTTGGAGCCAAATATTGAATGAGATGACTTTATTAGTAACTTTTTTAACTTGAACCAGTTGGCGTGTGTCCTGGCAGATCGGGGGGGACGGTGCAGGAAAGGAGCTTCTGGATGTAAAAGCTGCTGTTGAACCTCATCAGCATCATTTCATTTTGCAACTAACGCAGATATAATGCATATCTCACCCTCAGCCTGCTGATGGCGCTGTTGTTGCTGCTGGCTTGTAGCATAAATGACCCCTTTCATTCATAACACCAATTTTAACGTGACAAATCCATAAATTTCGCACATTTTCGTAAAACTCTTGGCTTATCACCCCAATTGCGATCTTCCGAATCGTTTTATTCCACGATGCTAACTGACGTGAGTTTGTTTTGACGCGTTGGACGGTAGATACCGTGTAGTCTTGTGTCCAGCAGGTTGTTGTCGTGAGTGTGGAGAGACAGTTACAGTAACAGATGGAAACGCTGCGCTCCAACTGTCACTCAGACAGTAGAGCGATGAGATGTGTTGCTGGGGACTGTTGCGTTTGGTGTAAGTTCCATCACTTTCGAGGGAAATCTGTAGTTAAGGTGATTTACTTTTTGGCATTCAAATCCCATTTCTGTACCAGTGCGCATACGAAGGGATTTATCCTTCCAAACTATTTATTTTTAAGCCTCAAATGTCACTTGAAAAACTTCCAGACCCGACGCTATGTGCAGGGGCTGACACACAAATGTTTCTCAGTGTCAGTGCCAGTATTGCAAGAGAAATGAGCTGCACGCAAATGTGACAGTACCCTGGTGTGTTGTGTAATATGCCCGGAGAGTTTAATTCTCTCTCTGTCTCTCCTTCTCTCTCTATCTTTATTTGCACCAACAACAATTTCTGCTGTGTTCGGGCCTATTTCTCAACTCTTTTCATTTGGCAATTCCTCCTCTGCACAGTACACTAATACAAAGCACTCCCAGCTTGTTTACATTGTCTTGAATTGAATTGAATTTTTTTTCGTGGAAGCGATTGTGGGATGAACTCGGGGGGGGATGAGTCCAGAATGTGTTATTATAAGCGTGGAACCCCGCCCTTGGAGTGTGTGTATATCTAAAGTTCTTTGGTGGGTCACTGAAGCGCTCAAAGGGAGATGAAGATTCGCAAATACTCTGCACACTTTGATAACTCTGACGTTTCAGGGCCACGTTGTTAAATCTATCGCCCGCGCTTTGCATCCCTCCGCCCCTTGAACCACTTGAACTATCCAGACATCAAGCTGGTGAACCTAATTGGTCCGTGGAGGGGCTACGCCGAGAACACAGGGAAGCGAGTGCCAACGGAGTGAGAGCTCGTGGAAGATAAGGCGGGAGAGAAACGGGCGAAATATGCCAATAAAGAAAGGAGAAGTCTGGGAAGGGAGCAGTCGGAGGGAAAATAAAAAACAGAGGGTTGAAAGAAAAGGGAGGGAAATGACAGACAGGTGGAGGAAGTGATACAGAGCTCGTCAGTGAACTGGTGAAAAGACTGAGGGGGGCGTCGAATAGAGGGTTTGGGGGGAAGATTGAGAGATTGGGTTGAAATGAAAGCAGCTGTAAAGAGAACCGAGGGGAAATGAAAATGGATTGAATGGGGACACGAGAGGAGAAACAAAAGGGAAAAGATGAGCGATGGTAATCGAGAGGATGCGTGCGAGGCGGCGACTGATGAGAACGGAGAAGAGGGAAGGAAAAGGCTTTCATGTCTTCTTTTTCCGTGCCTCGATTGGAGGATGAATTATGGTTGTGGCAGGGAGCAGGAGAATATGAACCTGACACTCATCCTGCATCCAGATTTCACCCCTCAACATCGTTCAGCCTCAAACCCACCAGAGCAGAGGGCATTGTTGAACGCTCAAACCCCCCCTTGTCGAGTTCGTCTTTATCTTTCAGTGCACAGGTTTTGTTCTTCGGATACATTTGGGTTTTGGCCCTGAAGTGCAACTCAGCAAACACAACGGGCAAGTAAGAAAACACAACAAATCAGAAAACAGCATTTCCTTCCTAAAAAGAAGGACAGTGCATCCGTCCAATCAGCAACAAACCCTGTCAATAGCAAGTGCCTCTGTTTTTGTGTGATCTGCTGTTACAATGTGCACTTGAGGGCCACTGCGCATATCGTCATGGAAATGGCTACAAAACATGATATCAAATCAAATTAATTTTTCATCATGCTGATTGAACCCACGACAGACACCTCTAATCAGCCCACTGCACATCCCTCTACTGATTTCCTCCATTGTTCTGTTCTGTCGCCCGCCGTTTCCATCAACTTCCCGCCGCCTGCGATTGACGGCTTACTCCATTCCTCCCAGGTCGTGCATCGCAAGTGCTCATTCATGGATGAGACTCATATGCAGCTCCCCCACCACCTTTTATATAATACATCTGGTGGTGGAATGTGTGACCGACTGCAGGGAATCAAAGCGGGCTCCATTGGCGTAGGTGTGAGTCACTTTCCAAGTCCCCTTGATCATCGCAGACCCTCGGCTCGCGGGCTCTGCTGAGCCCCGCACTAGTTTCAATTAATTTTCATCTGGGCGTCCTTGCCCGTATTGTTTTCATCAACCAGAAGACACACAGAAGAAAGGCAGAGGTGACACCCCGCCGCGTGTGTCCCATCACTTGCCAGCTCTGAGTGATTCAGTCAAGGAAAAGCTTAATAGTAGAAGCGAGACTTGGCAGAAGTGGATTTGACCAGTGGCCATAAAGGTAAAAGAACAGAGTCTCATGTCCTTGACAAAGAAGTATTTTATTTTTCCACCATTATTGGCTTTGTGTGAGCCTAACATTTTGTTTGGCTTTAGTATTAGCTAAGGCCTTAAAAACATATTTCTGTCAATTAGCTGCTATTGGAACAGCATATTGGACACTGGAGTCGGGAATTCTCAAATAATGGCAACTGTTGACCCAAAACTGAGCTAAAATGAAAAATATGTTGCTCTTTACCTGCTGGAAGTACAAACACGTAACTTGTAGCTTTTTATGGCCCGTCTTTCTAATCGCTAATTCTTTTGGGGCTCTGACACACAACTATGGTGTTTGATCTGGCTGCTTTTGAATCACGAGAAACAATGTGAGTGGCATTTTATGGTGAGGGACCTGGCTACTACTAGCAACTGAGAACAGAATGAAGAAAGCAAGTGAAGGAGTGAAGGATTCTTTTCTATTTGACTCTATTGAAATCGATTTTTCTACGTTTTAGTGTTCCCTGGCCCGATGTCGATGTAGCTCACGTAAATCCCTTGAATTAATAATTTTTTCTGTTCACACATGGCTGAACATGATGAAATGTAAATTTGTACAACATTTTAGCGAAAATATTCCTACCAGTGGTTTTGATTTGATTGATTTTACCCCTTGCACCACATATATTTAAGTCTATATACTGTAGATGCGCTTGAATCTTGATGTCCACGTCCACAACTTTGAGAACGAGCAAATAAACAAACACACAAAAACCCAGTTCTTCAGTATTTCTTTATAATTGCCTCCCTCAACGAGTCCAGGAAGTATATAAAGGTACTGAAGACTAACAATACACTACAACAGTTTAGATTTGTCTTTGAATGCTTTAGTGTGCACAATGTGAAGCAGCCAGTACATGAAATGGCCGCACAACTCTGAAAGGAAATAATGAGTCTGGAGAAAAAAGCAGCAGGGAAGATTTCTATTTGTCTTTTCTTTTTTGCTTAGAAACAGCGGTACATACATGAACACACACCCTGTGCACCCAGCCAGTCAGCGAGCCAGCCGACAAGCTAGCAAGCTAACAAAGCAGAGGAGAGCGTGGGTTGTCATCCCTGTGTTTCCTGCAGCTCCACAACCATAAATTAAGCCCCTGGGAGTGACCAGATAGGGAGGGATAAAGAGAGAGGGTGGGAGAGAGGAAGGAGGAACGAGGGGTTGAGAGAGGAAGAGCAACGGAGCGAGTAACCGAGGCAGAAATGAAGACAGGAAGAGAAGAGAAAAGAGACGAAGCCTGGAGACCCAGCGGAGGCCCCAAAGACTGAAGAAGAGAAGGAGTGGGAGGCAGCAGCCCGCCCTCCCTTCCCCTCCATCCTCTTTGCCATCTGTGCAACGCTGAAGGCTTTCATCATCTCTGATTTTTGTGGCGTGATTTTCTGATTTGAGATGCATCGCATCAGCGAGTGTGGATATTGTCGAGATCACACAGACTGGGGCAGATCATTTGTAATGCGTGTGAGCCGCACAATAGTTTGGTGGTGTATAAAGTGGCAACAGCAGCGGGGGTAGAAAGAGGCAACGTTGTCAAAACAAAGAAGTCAGGATCCCTTGATTTTCTTTTCCTCCCTATGCTTTTATCGCGTGGAAAGAAAGGGCTGACCCGAGTGTCAGGTAGCATATCATTCTACATGGAAGGCGACGATGTCAGCTGTCAGTTGCAGAAGGAAAATAAATAAAATCATAACTAATTGTCTCCCAAAACACACGTCGTTCTTGCCTTGCTCCTGAGCAAAAAGGGCTCCCACACAGGGAGTGATTTGGTATTGTTAGGGAAGAAGTAGTCATCCATCATCCGGCCATCAAGGGAGAGACACTGACAGCCTATGTATTGGCTACCTCCGTCCAACCCCGGCACCATCTCTCTCTTTCTCCATCCCCCTGTTCTTCTCCGGTGAGAAAAGCACGGGATGGGAGACGTGCCCCCCCCCGTGGTAATCAGCGCCCAACCTGCCGTCCATCTCGGGGAACACCGTGACGAGCAGCGCATTTTCATCAACACCTCTTTTCTGGCCTCCTGACAGCTTTTTCTCTTTTCCGAACTTTTTATTCAAGTTTCAAGCGCCGACCACATAAAACCAATGGCGCTCGATAACATGCTGCTTTGAAGTAATTGTTTAAAAAAAATAAAAAATAAAATGGTGACCAGCTGGGAAAATTGTGTCCACATCTGCCTCGAAATAGTAATCAGAGATTTTATTTTCTCATGTAGAAACTTGGCATCACACAAAAGAGTCAACACAGTTGGCGAATGAAAATCCCCCCGACGCTGGCAGTCCAGCTGTGACAAACAATCACAGTCCTTCAGCGAGAGTTTTGGAGTTGCAACAGTCCGAAATAATTTTATTCCACTCTTGGAGGGTTCGATTTGAATCTGGCCAAAGTGTTCCTCATTTGAAATAAATGAAGCTGGTGGTGGACAAATGTTAACAGTTCTCAAACTAGACTCATTCATGTGGACCTCCCAGCATGCACCTGGGACACCGAATCTTGGTCAGACAACTAGGAAATTATCTCTATGCTTTCCTCATGTAATGTCGATGCCAAGCGAGACCATGACAACAGTGTGTGCCAGGTTTCAATCTGATCATATGTGTGTTACTGCCGTTGTGTTTGGGATTGTGCTCTACAATGTTGTGTCTCTGTTGTCTATTTTCACCATACAATCACTTTGAGTAAGTGGTCAGTGGTCGACATGAGTCCTCCCCTAAAGCCTCCTGGGGGCTGGCTTACAGTATAGGTTATAAATCCCGGCTCCTCCATGTTTGTGGATGGGACATGGGCCAAACTCCCTCTCCTTCACCAATGAATGCGATCAACCCTCCTACCCCCCCATCCCTCACCCCGCCTTTAAGGGGTCTTGCTCACAACTGGTGACAGCTATTCCCCAAGGCCTTCTCCTGTTGCTCGTATTTGTCAAACACAATCGCCAGAAGCCACTGACCACAGCTGCGGTCAGACGCGCCGCGCTGCTCTTCAGAAGTTTATCGACAAGGTAAACGGAGAAGCCGTGGGCTGAAGATAGCACGGCTGGTTATTAATATTAAATGAATACGGATGACAGTGTAGGGGGAAATGTCTTTTACTATTACTACATTTTGAAAATTGCAATCCCAACTCCAATCCACCTCTCCTTCCAAACAACCCGTGCAAATTTGGGACGACGAAACCGCAGCATCAAACATCAGAACTTGGCTCTCCTCGTCCTCGTCATCAGCATTTGTATGCGGCTTCCCTCCCACTGCTGTCGTCTGCTGATATGAGTCATGAGCAGCGGCTCATCCCATAGTGGAGTTGTTTTACCACTACGCCTTGTAGCTATCGCTTTGGAGGGCTTCCCAGCCTGACAGTGACTCAGAGCAAGGAGCTGGTTGAGAGCGTGAGGTTGGAACAAAGCCAGTACTTCTTATTTTATTTTTTTTTTGCATCTCATTGTCATAGAGATGGAGAAAACCATTAGAACGGGGGCAGAGATAACAAAGACCAGAGATGCAGAGAACAGAAGCTTGAAAATGTGATGGTTTTATGTTTGACTGGCAGGTTTTTATGGAATCTGCTCTTTTAAAACCTGTTAAACCAGTAGATTTAGTTTATTTTGTGTTTTTATAAAGCCAATGGTTAGGATTGTGTGCCTTTGCGTGCCTCTCATGTTATTTATTTTTTTTGGGGCATTACTTTCACATTGTGTGATTCACGAGGATTCATCTTGTCCCAAAACCCTCTAATATTGACCTGTCGCCCCTTCGCTCGCTGCAATTCCATTGCCCCCGAACACAAAGCAAGATAAAACCTCATAATCTCTTGTCGACTGCTGTCACCGCCGCTCAAAATGTGCAGGCATGTGGTCCGGCATGTGTGTGTGTGTGTGTGTGTGTGTGTGTGTGTGTGTGTGTGTGTACCCAGAGATGACGCGACAGTTCTTTGTTTGAGAGCGGGCTAGAATGCACAGGGCATCTGTTGACCCAACTGGCATTCGCTGAGCGGTTTGTAGTACGCCAGGATAACGTTTATCCAGCATGCATTTCGATTTTGGTGTGTGCGTGTTTGTGTGTGTGTTTTACGAGACAATTTTTGGGTGTGGGTTGTGCGTCCGTGCACTGAGTGCGTGGGGGTCAAAGGTAAAACTTGTATCTCGGAACATTTTCTGAAAGTTTCTCACTTTCTCGTCACGCGGTATTTCTGAAACAAACCTTTCCTCCTTTTTTTTGTCTTTATCTCCCGTGCATGAGCGCCTTGCAGCCCGAGGTGCTGAGCAACCGTTCAGCATTCTGTCGAAAAGCTAAATATAAGAGAGACAGCGAGAGAGGGAGGAAGAGTGGGGGTGGGGTGGGGGGAGAACAAAAATCCTCCAGGCAATAAGAAGACGGGAAAGCAGAACTTTTCTTGGAGAGCAGCGGCAGCGATCAGAGCAAGCAGAGATTCATGTCTTGTCACACACACACACACCCACACCCACACACACACACACACACACACACACACACACACACAGATAGGAAAACATGCTGTCGCCACCTTTAACAAAGAGGAACGAGGACACACGTGAACGACTTGTCATACACGTAATTGGGGGGAAATTATGTCAGCGGTTGTTGTTTTTCTTCCCTCCTTCAGTTTGTTTTGTCCGTTGCTGTTGATGGGGATGGTGATTTGTTTTGCTGCAAGCTGCCTCTAACTGTCAGGCCAAATAGAGTGGGTGTCAGGGAAATAACCCCCCACCCACTCACCCGTCCACTCAGCGCCACCTCCCTCCCACGACCCTTGTCTTTAAGGGCCTATCGATTTGCCGGACCATCAACTATTGACAACGAAGTGAAAAATCAGAACATATCCATCTGAAAGACTCCGGAAACCGGGATGAAAAACAAGCACAACCTTTTTTTTTTCCCCCGTGGCAACCTTTGTGCCATTCACCTCGGGTTTTCGCGCGGAAAGAAAAAAAAATTCCCGCTGGTATTTCGCCATCACAGCGTTCTTCCCTTCTCCCCCCTCGGAAACCTCTGCACGCACAGCAGCTGCTATTTATATCATCTGTGGCCTGTAAAGTCTTTGCAGCAGGTGCACAAAAGCCCCAGCGTGTGCGTACCTCTCCTATAGGCCGATACGTGTCCCCCAACGTCGACACTGTACATTGACACGTCAGAGGCGGCCTCGAGTGCGCTCAATGGCGGCGAGGCTCGCTGCACCGCGCAGCGTGTGGCAATGCAAATGAGTTCCAGCTTTCATGTTCCCACTCTGCTTCCGGCTGATATTTCAATAAAGGGGAGTTCAAAGGTACCTCCAAGCAGATGAAGCCACTGAGTTAATCTAGTCGAAGGTGGGGATTGTGCAATATGTATACAAATTATGCATTCAGCGTCGGGCAAGACTAACCAGCCTCACTGCATGCACTGAAAATTGTTTACCCACAAAAAATCCAATCCAATAAACATGTTTCTTATATGCAGTTAAGTATTTGCAGTATGGTCAGGTACACACTTTATGGTACCATATTATGTATTAACACATCCCTTGGGTCATTGCTCTGATGTTTGTTGCGCATGTCTATATGTGTATGAGTACTCTTATGGCTCCAGCATGTGTGGAGAGCCAGTGAAGTTAATCTTGAATCTCGGGAACTGTGCAGTGGGTGAAAAGTCCGGTCCCCTAATCACTTCCAGTGGCCTTTAGGTAATGCCATTCTGCACGTTCGATATCACTGAAATAATTAAAAATAAAATGTTCTGTTTTGGTTTATGCCAATAAATATGAATTAAGGTTTTTACAGCTTGTTTACAATAAGCTTTCGCACTGATGAGAACATTAAAAACATTGTGTCGCCATGAAATTCCCTGATTATATGAGAATTGCATATAAAACTTTTTAAGAGATGCGGGATACTGACGCCTGTGTAAATCTACAATATGAGATCATGCATCCCTTCGGTTTAGGATCCCAACTGTTGAATTCAATGGATTTTTCCTTGCGCTATCTGTGGTTGCTGTTGATAGTTCTTGTTATGCAAATTAAATAAATAAATTGTTGATTTATTTACTTTTTCACCAATAAATGGAATTGCTTTATTCATGCAGAGTCCATTTATCAACCCTCTTTAAAGGTGTGAGGGCAGTTTGTGGCAAAGGGAAGGTTTTCCACTTTAGTATTTACTTTTCTACAGATTGGCTTCTTAAGAGAAACGTTTGAAAGAAAAGATATATTTTCTTTTTAGACACGAGGCAGGTGAGTCAGCGGGAAGTTAATGTTCCCAATCATTCTGAGGTTGAGTTTTTGATGTGCAGAAGCAGTGGGTTTGTTATATCGACTCCCTCCTGTGCTCCCAGTATTTCACAGATCACAGCAATATTCGCACTTTTCAAAGGAATGTGTTCCGGTCTGCTTCGGTCAATGTCAAACTGAATAGAAAAATAACAATACGAAAGAGATACATTTTTAAGGTACTTATGCTTGAAAGCGCACGACAGGAACAAACCGCTGTAGTCCCGAAACTGCATCTAAGTCTCTTTGAATTTTTTGAGCAGTTTTCAGTGCATGCTTTTCTCTTTGAGCAGTGTTCGTGCGGAAGGATTAGAAGAGGAGACAGACGCACAGATTGTCCTTGAGCGTCTCGGTTTCTGCGGTTTGAATATTGTATAAGTAGGAATTGCCAGTGAGAGCGGCTGGATGAAACGTATCAACCATCGACAGCACCTTAACGCAACTTCTTCCACAAGAATGGAAAAGCTTGGATTTGGGAATGCGCCGATGTTGAAAGGGAGACTATGTACAATTTGTCTGGTCTTTCTTTGACAGGGACAAAAAAATTAAAACAACGAGGGCAAGTTTCATTGGGTTGAGACCAAAATAGCTTCAGGAAATTCAACTTTCTTGTGTGTGACCATACATCCACCTATTAATACATGCAGGGTGAGGTGTGTTAATGGATGTGACCTTACGCAGAGGAGCCTGCTATAAAGGCAGACATAGCCCCTCTCCTCCGGGAAAACAAATCTCACACACGCTTATTTTATGACCGCCATCAAATTTCGGTTTGGTGTTGCGGTTGTTGCTCCCAGTCGAGCAGTGTAATCAGATCAGGTAGAGCCACATAATGCCTGCGGTGCCGTTGAGGAATAGGCGCGCGTGTGGCCGCTAAATCAAATCAATGAGATAATCGATAAGTGGGGGCTGGAAGAAGAGGATTACTTAGGGCTGGAGGAAACACTCGGTGGGCCGTTCACTCATCTTGATTAAAGGCCCCGCTTTGGTGGTTTGACATAGGCCAGTGTGCAGTGGGTTGACACCAGATCTGGGTCAATTATTAGTTGAAATCCTTTTAATTACTCAGGGCGTTTGCTCTATAGTCCGTCTTGGAAGAAAGGTTTGAAATATTTGAGCGACTTGCCGTTTGATAGATTTGTCCTCCCACGTTTGAACTCCGAGCGCGTGCCGCTGCTTCAGAAGGATGCGACTCCTTTAATGTATTGCTCCTCGGGTGCAGGGATCTAAAGGCTCCACGCTGCCCGAGCCGGAGTTCAGTTGTCACAAAGCCAAATATACAACAGTAAAAGACTGATTAGCCACTCTGAACATTTACTCCCAGCGACTGCATCAAAAACAGTGCACTGTGCGCGGCTGCAGGGCGAATTCCAACCAGCTCAAACACATTTTTTAGCCTCTAAAGATTTCTCTTTGGTGATGTAATTATATTTGATATGTGTTTTTAGGGTAGGTTTGCATATTGAAAGGGATATTAACAAGCACAGTGATTACACAAGCTAATGCATGCTTGCCACGCCGCTGTGTTTCCTTTCATGTACAACACTTGCACTCCATTTCATTTGCTACCAATCACTGGGCCTGAATCCATTCGGTGACTATTGTGGCTCAGAAAGAAACTCTGCAGTGGACGGGCTAATAATAATATCTGCTAGTATCACACAAAATATATCCCTTGGGATAATGCCACATAATCACTGCAACACAACCCATGAGAGAATACCAGCAGCAAGGATTGCAGAGTTTGGAAGGGCAGGACTACTGCCGACTCTTTAGTCTTTACCGCAACACATGGGACCTTCATCAAAGCTAACATCAAAGGATAATACCCTTGCTTAAAATCTTTTGGGGATTTTTTACAAAACCCAAACAAGAGCTGAGACACTGAATCTGACCAGTGGGAGTGAGATTAAAAGCCAGTCCCTGATGCTGTAGCTCGAGACTGGTGTTTTAGTCTTTTGCCTTTTTCCATCGTAATGTTGTTGTTTCGCACTTTTGGAGACACGACAGGCGAGGGGACGAATATGCCGAACGGCAGCGTCACAAACAAAGCAGATGAGCCTGAGGTGGCACAACAAACAAGAGACAATGTTAGTGGTGGGTGTTGTAGCTGTGATGGGGATTCCAACCGATGACTAACCAGCCAAACCAGCCACAGGTACAGTGAACTGTTTTTATCCCTCGCAAGAAGTAACCCTGAAGCAAAAAACACATCCCAAACAGAGGACACGCCGACAGAGTATCTCCCAAACACTGAGGATTAAATGGCCTCGACTTAAACCAAAGCGAGGCCGTTGAGACTTACACCGAAGCGGAGTGTTATGAGGTGTGCAGATGATGTTATCCCTGCAGGACGCGTCACATCAACTGCCAGCTCCTCGGGGAGGGGCGGGCTGTCACACGAGCTACGGCGAGCCTGCTGGGCCACAACAGTGTCGGAGCGCTGTGTGCCCAGCGTGTAAAAGAGGCTACTCCACTCGGCTGCGTTCTCCAACAGCCATTATCCATCGCATTAATGAATGGGTCCTAGTGTTGAGACGCTGCAGCACATCGGGACGGCTGACAGGAAACTAATAGAGCCACACAGAAGATATGTAATGTTTGAAAGATGTATTATCCAGTAGAATATACAGTATATCACTCTTCTGTGCAATAGATTTGCATTTACAGTAGTCGCAGTAGAACAAGACACCAGCAGTGTTCTGTTATCGGTTTCTGATAGAAAAAAAAACAAAAGCATCAATATGAAATCTGAATTTTGGCAAGAAACGGATTGACAAAAGAGAAAGGTACCACTTTCTGTTAAGGCAGCATTTATGAAGCGGTCATAAGCTGTAGTAAATTTCTTTATTAATGGTTAAGGAATGATGTCAGTTATCAGGCATTAATAAGAACAACACTTCCAGCTTTCGGAGCAACACTCAGCTGGGCTAACTGCTTCATTAGCGAGGCCTCTCCGATGGACTGTTTTCCCCACTTCTGCGCCGCAATCCATTTACAAACTCCTCTTCATTATATTGAAGACAAAGCCAAGTGTCGCACCCGAGGAGGATTTTTTTTTTTTTTCACAGCCTGGCAACCCAAAAGTTGTTCTTGTTAATGGCTTCGAACTGAGCAACCAGCAGGAGACATAAATGTGTCATTTTCTCTCCAGGGATTCTGATTGAATCCTGACAATAACATCAGAAAATAATATGCTAAGAACACATCTTGATGCTATACAGTGTAAAAACCTGCTCTGTATTAGACTATACTGCACTTATATTGACGTTTTGTTCCTGTAATGAAGAGCAAAGGCAGTGTATCTCAGTTAGAGCCTATTTATAAACCCCTCAGGATATAAATTATGCAGAGTAATATAAACAGAGGATAAATCAAACATGTCTCATTTCTACGTACAACAACTGAATCGAACCCAATGACAAATTCCTAAAACCAAACTTTGTTTTTACTCAACCTCAACCACACTTTATTTAACAAAATAGAAGCAGGTCAAATATTGCAAAGCATATAAATGTATCTTTGAAACACAGCGTTTTTGAAAATTATGACAAATCATCAGTGGGCTGTGGCACAGTTAATACTCCACAGAGGAGACACATAGTTACGCCAGTCCCCCTTGCCGCCTCCCTGTGTTTGGACAAAAGAGCGAGGAACAGGGAGTTGAAGGGGAGACGGAGGAGGGGGGGGGGGAGCAAGGTGACTGGACAAAGAATGCAAGGGAGGTGGTGGCGATGAGGTTGATGAGTGTTTGTCACGGATCTGCTGAGATGTTAGTCCCCAAGGTCAAGCAGCGGCACGGTTACATATTTGAGGGGAAAAGGGGGGAGGAGGAGGAGAGGGGTGAAGTCACGGGAAGTTTAAAAGTTTTGAAAACATACATGCAAATAGTCACGCAACTGCTCTCTCATCCTCACACACATGCGTTAGGGGGGTGTGTGTGTGTGTGAGTGTGTGTGTGTGTGTGTGGGGAGGGAGGGAGGGGACATGCCTGCATGTGTGCCCTCGTGGGCCTGCACGCACGGACAGGGTAATAGGCAGGCAGACAAAGAAAGCAGAGGATGTGGGGAAGGAAGTGATTCGGCACCATGGACAGCGCTAGTCTGCATAATGGGGGAGGAAAGGGGGGGAGGGGAGATTCGGGGGAGTCGGACCATCTCACACCGACTCTTGTCACGGCCCCCCACGGCGTCTTGGGTAGAGTTTGGCCGAATTATGCTGAAACCTTGTCTAAATGAGGCGTCTTTTTTTGTACAGAAAAGCAAGAAAAAACATCAGCACTGGAATTTTACATCACAATTCAACAGAACAAATTTTTTTTAAAAAAGGCTGCAAATTGAACATTCCTCACATTTGTTTTCGGGAAATTTGGGAGTTCTGTTGGTTTACCCCCCCCCCCGACCTTTAATGCTCATTTGTTTTGTTTGTTTTCCTCTTGGATCCAGTAGCTGTTAAAAGCAGTGTGTCGGCTTAGCAGCAGTCCCGACATGTGGAGCTCTGCAAAACAGGTTATCCAGTCATGGCGTTGTTTTCATAACTCCACAACCCCCAAGAAGAAGTATCTCAAGTTCAAAATGCTGAATTGGAAAAAAAGGCATCTTGCATTATCTAATTATGTCTCTGTGTGTAGGTTTGTGTGTGCGCGCACCCTTGTCTCCCTCATGTCCACGTTCTGGCCACACGCTGAGTTATCGCCGTTAGCGTGGTGACGCCGCCCCCACCCCCCCACCCACAAACAGCCTGTTTCAAGCACATTTTGTAGTAAATACAGTGAGTTTCAGTTCTCTTATTTGGACAAGGTTAGATGGCTTTACAAAAGCTCACAATATGATGAAGGTGAATTATAGCCATAAGCTTTTTTTTCTTGTGGAGGAATACTTTTTTTTCTGACATTTAAAAAAAGCATTCTAGTCTATATCAGTCTACCTGCGGCTGTTTACATAGATCGAATTAAACCTACATAGCTCGATTGAAAACACCTCTTTAATCAGTTGTTGAAAAAATATGATGGTATAAACCCCCCTGTTTGAATTGCTTGTTTGTTTTTTTTTCTTCCTCTCACCCAAAGCAGGCTATATTCATTGACACACAAAACCACAGAACTGTTATTGTAGCTACATTAACTTTGCAGCATAAGCATCTGAGTGACGTTAATTGGTCATGCTCATCTGCATGTCTGAATATCTGAAAGTCAACAATTGGCACACCATAAAATAACACAGTTTTACATTCATAAAGGAGATGATGACTGCGCAGACTGTGGATCTTTAATCTGCACCATCTAGTTACGGTATAAATAACCCCAATATTTATCGACAATCAAATGATAACAAACAGAAAGTAACATGCACTGACAGCTTCACTTCCATCGCTTCCCCCTTTTGTCTCCAGATAGTCCCCATGATCCGTTGTTGGTTTTTTTTCTTTTATGTTCTCTTTTCTCCAAACAAGTTTAAAACAACAAATACAAATCCTAACTGCAGGTTCACAAAAAATAGAGAAATGGCACTTTGTAATAGTCATACATAATTCTTAATATCTATATATAGTCGTCATATTGATATAACATGAAAGGGTCGAGTTGGCTTCTTTGTTGGTTATGGTGGTTATGGTTCCTCGCCGACGTGTGTGTGTTGAAACCATGCGAAATATCATCATGCAGATTATGTTACATCAGTCCGAGTATTTACATTTACATTCATGCGTTCGTGCACCATTCCCCGGGTCCTCGGCCTCGCTCTCTTTCTTTCTTTCTCTCTCTCTCTCTTTCTTTCTCTCTCTCTCTCTATCTCACACACACAAACACACACACACACTCACACACGCCCTCTCCCTCGCTCCTTTTTTCTCTCCCTCTTTTCTGTCTCACACTGATCCGTGTAGTCCGATTGCGGCAAATAGCAGAACTGGGAGGAGGAGGAGGAAGAGGAGGAGGAGGAGGGAGGAAGGGGTGGTAGCCAGGAGGAGGAGGAGGGGGGGGGCTTGGCATATACATATATTACAGAGTGGGGCCTGTGCAGCAGCAGACTGACTTACTTGCTTCAGCTGGAGAAAATAAGACATTAACAAGTCTGTGTTCCCCCCCGTGGTGAACAAAAGCAGGGGATTCTTGCTGTTTTTTAGTCATTTGTCAGTCCTTGTCCCGTTTGACTGTTTGTAATCCAGGTTTATTGTACGAGAGTCACCCCCCCCTCCCCCTTTTATTTTTACGCGTCATTTGTTGTGGAGAGGTGCGTGCTGCAGTCGAAGCCCCGGTGTGCGCCCCCGTCTGCGTGATAAGGCCCACTGTGCCAATAAGACGAGTCGCACACTGTCTGCAAGGAATTGATCTCCGAGGCGGACGAGTTCCCCTCCCTCCGCTTTGACCTCTTTCGGTTCCGCAAAATAAAGACAAGCATCCCCACAACGGTGAACGCGGACGTGACGAACACCAACAGCAACCCGGGGACGAGCACCGAGATGGAGACCCTGTTGGGCTCCAAGTAAGAGTTTGAGCGCGTCCCCGAGTCCAGGGTGAAAGTGCTGTTTTTGGACAGCGTGGTCGGGGCGATGCGGTCGTAGAGTCTCGGGCACATGAGGTCGTTCCGGACGAAGCGGAAATCTCGTTTCCAGAACTCTTCCGGGGACTCACACTTGAGGTCGCCCACTATCACCTCGGCCCCGAGTTTCTCCGTCCACTGCTTGAAGGGCACGATGTTGCACGAGCAATCCCAGGGGTTCCCGTGCAAATCGATCTGTATGATTGAATTGAGCTGGTCTAAGACGCCAGCCACGGGGAGGTGGGGGAAATAATTATTATGCAGGCTAATTTTGGATAAAGAAATCCCAAGAAAAGCATCCACAGGTAAAGCCTTGAGCAAGTTGTTGTTGAGGAGCAGAACCCTCAGATTGGGCATGGGGCCGAACGCGCCTGCCACTATCAGCTGGATGTCGTTGTATTCCAAACTGAGATATTCCAGATTCACAAGGCCCACAAACATCTCTGCTAGCAGCGTATCCAGATAGTTCTTATCCATATAAAGCCACCTGAGCTCGCTCTGGTTCTGGAAAGTGCCGTTGTCAATCATCTTGATGTTGTTGCCACCCAGATCCAGCTGGTTGAGGCTGGAGTAGGCCAACAGCTGGTTCTTTTTCACTCCATGGATGTTGTTATCTCTCATGTTCAACTCGTGCGCTACCAAGGGCCTGGGCTTGAGGTTGGCTAAGCTCTCGATCTTTTTG
Source organism: Hippoglossus stenolepis (assembly GCF_022539355.2). Classification (NCBI taxonomy): domain Eukaryota; kingdom Metazoa; phylum Chordata; class Actinopteri; order Pleuronectiformes; family Pleuronectidae; genus Hippoglossus; species Hippoglossus stenolepis. Next base: position 11,022,566 of record NC_061506.1, read on the forward strand.
CCCTCACAGTTGACCCCCAGCCCCTGTCTGGAGCCCACCAGCTTGCAGTTGCACGGCTGGGGGCACGTGATGTTGTGCAGCTGCTCTCTTTCGCCGCTTACACCTGTCCCCACTGGAGTGGGCTTAGTTTTCAGCTGCCAGTTCTCACGAGATTTGGAGCGGCTCTTGGCTCCGTGGCCGCCAGGTGTCGGCGGGCCGCTGGCGTTTCCGCTGGGCTTGTAAGGCGTGGGACGGGGGCCACGGGCCACTGTGACTGAGGTCTCCTCCTGGGTGGGAGGGGCGACCAGGCTGGTGTCCACGCCGCCGCTCTGTGAAGGACACAGATCCTCCTCTGACGTCTCGTTCAGGTCGCTCCCCTGCAGCCTGGTGGGTGCCTCGCATATCACCCTTCCAATAAGCGCGTTATGCGGTATGTTCTCCAGCCATTCCTTCAGAGAAGCCAGGTCGCAGTTACAGTCCCATGGGTTGTCCTCCAGCAAAACCTCCGCAATGCCCGGTATCTGCTCGAGGATCCCCTCATAAGGCACCGTTTTGATTCGGTTCCCCCGCAGGTCGAGATGCGTAATGGGCACATGTTGGAACACGTTTATAGGTAGCGCGCTGATGAGGTTGTCGTTAAGGATTAACACTTCAAGTTTATTTAGGTCCCTGAAAACGGCGGGGTCGATGTCCCTCAGTAGATTGAAATCAGCTTGCAGGTATTCCAAGTCGTCTAACCCCAGAAACGTGCTCTTCCTGAACGATCGTATCTTGTTGTTGTTGATGTGCAGCCTCTTCACCAGCTGCAGCCCCAGGAACGCGCCGGGCACGATGTCGTGCAAGCCGTTGTTTTCCAAATGCAAGCTCACCGCGTTGTAAAAGTTGGCGAACTCGTTGGGGAACAGCCTGGACAGTGAATTCCCGTGCAACAGCAAGTGGTAGAACTGCGAGCTGGGGCCGGTCAAATGCTGCAGCGTGGTGAAGCTCCTCTTTTCGCAGTCTATGTGCAGATCCCCCTCGACGTCGTTGCAGGAGCATATCTGCTCCTTACAAACGTCCTTTGTAACATTCCCACTGGCAACACAAAGAGCCGCATTCAGCAGGACGATCCAGAGCAGCATTTTTCAACGTGGACGATTCATTCCCGGGTGTCAAGACATAGGAGCTGTGGGAGAACGGAGGGAGAGATAGACATTTTCCGGAGGAGATAAGGCAGTCTCTGTTTCTTCTCTCTTTTAATCACACATCCATGCTGCGTCTATAAGCCGCGCTGCTCCAGACTCGCAGTGTGGAAATCGCCACATAAACGTCTCTTTCACGTCGACTGAATCCTCGCAGGCGCCGCGTGTTGGCGATGAAAATCAAAAACAGCGAGCTGCAGCCGAGACCCACGCATCTTTTGGCTTTTTTTTTTTTTTTCTCAGTTCGTTAAAGACTGACCTTGGCAACGAGGAGGAGGAGGAGGAGGGGGATAAACGTGAACAAATCCGTGCGTACTGCTCTGTCTCCTCCGGTCCGCGGTCGTGCTGCGCTGCGGCGTCTGGAGCTGTCCCCGCTCCCCCGGTGCTGAATTCACACCCCGCTGCTGCTGCTGCTGCTGCTGCTGGAGCTTCACAGGCTATGCCACCGCTGCAAAACACCCGCATCCCCCCCTCACATTCTCCGGCGTGCCTGCCTCGCTCGTTTGCGCCGTTTCTCTCCGTCCTACTGGCACCACCACAGACACCAACACCACCCCCACCACCCTGTGTCTCTTTTTTTCCCCCCCTTTGCTTCTTTTTTTCTCGTGGCGATTCGGGAATCACCAAAAATGGAACGCGGGGACCGTGTTCGTCGTTGCGCGGTGCTCTAAGAAAGATCTGACACCCTCTACTGAGCTGTAATGGCACAAAAATAAAGAAAAAAAGAAAAAGAAATCCGTCGACTGACTAAGGGAATGCTGAGAGGAGAGAACAGGGGGGGAAAATCAATCCACGTACATTTGTTTCTTCTGAGATTCACACTTTAAAGCTTTGGAGCTGTGCGTAATTTCCCTCCAGATGCGCCAAAATAGCCGCCCAAATCAGGCTCCTGTGGCAAATTCTCAAAGCCCGCATGTCCATGGTGAAAGTGTCCAGGTCGGCATCGTCGGAAACACTGGTGAGACTTCACATGAGAACCGCGCTTCGCCTCAGCTCAGCCTTAAAATTACGCCTCCGTCCTCAAAGGGTGAGACGGCTCCGCACTCGGGCGCATCTCTCCGCGTCCGTGCTGCAAACCGCGACTCTCGCCCCTCGGATTGAAAACACTGTTGAATGCGGAAAAGAAAAAAAAAAACAATTATCTGCTACAGGGATGCCTCAGTCCAGCAGTAAAAAAAAAAGAGAAACATCCAATTGACTATACAACAAGCGATGCGTCAGTGTGGCACCCTATATGCGCATGTGTGCGTGACGTTTCTTTCTTATTCCGAGATAGAATTCCTCTGCTTTAAAAAAAAAAAAGAAAGGAAGAAAAGTAAAAGGGGTTTGAACATGTTCTCATCTCCTCTCATCTCTCATGGCGTTTTGTGTTTCACTCCAATGTTTGAGAGTATTCAGGAGGTGGGGGGGGGCAAACAGGAGAGTTGAGGTAGTTATTCCACACACACACACACACACACACACACACACACACCCTCCTCCCTTCCTCCTCCATCTGCAGTGTTCACTTGGAATTAAGAGCAGGCAGGGGAAAAAAAGAAGGGAGACCAAGTTAAACATCCTCACTTGCTGACATCATTTCTGCAGAGAGGACACAACACACGCACACGCACACACACGCACACACACACACACACACACACACACTAGCAATTGCAATGAGAGACCAATCCAAGCGAGTCGGAGATTCCAGCTGCGCTTGCAATAAGCAAAACATCATTAGGACCACCTACATATGGCTGTAAAGCATTCCCATTATGGTCCGCTGACTTTTTATGCTTTCTCCCTGCCCACCTGTTTGTCTTTCGGTTTATGTGTCTGCTTTCCTTTTGTGCTGTTGCTTGTCAAGTAGTCTTCCTACCTGTTGGTGCCTCTTTTGTCTCATTTTTTCCTGTTTTGTTGGGGGCCCGGCTGTGGCTCAGGAGATAGTGTTTCTTCCACGCTTCGATCCCAGTCCCCTCCCATTCTTCATGGGCAAGATACTGAGCCCCAGATTGCCCCTGACAGCTGTGCCAGTGGTGATGTGGCAGAGAAATTGCACCGTATGAATGTGTGTGGACGGCAAAACCTGCTCATCAAGACTAGAAAACCACTGTATTTTCTACATTTCTTCTCTTTTTCCCCCCCCCACATGCACCTGCCTCTTCTCAGACCACCTCGTTTGTGGCGCGGCGTCCCGCTGCGGGGCCGGATCGAAGCGCGCGGCGTCGTGTTCGAGCCAAACGAAGTAACCGATAGTCGATCCATGCGGCGTGCAAAAGGCAAACACAGGCAAGGGGGTGGGAGGGTCACGCAGCCGAGCCAAGGACACATCACTCATCCTCACTAATTAATTGGATGCTGGATGTGTGTGTGTGTGGGGGTGTAAGTGGGTGGGTGGGTGTTAATGTTTAATAGAAGGTGTTGGAGGAGATTCCTGTTGATTTACTTCAGTGTGAAGGCTAACTGTGCATTCATGCACTTGTAAGGAGGTTTACAGGTGTGTGTGTGTGTGCGTGTGTGCGTGTGTGTTGGTGGGAGTGTAGTATTGCAAACACAGCTTAGTCACGCTTGAGTATCTTGTTTTCACCCAAAGAAAAACCAACTGATAAACAATCCGGACTCCATTTTAGCTCTGGCTCGGCCCTCGTAGGCCGACCATTTAGACTCTGATATAATCCTCCCCCTAAACAGGATAAATCATATTTGTATCAGGGACAAAAAAAAAAGAGCCCTTATCTTGGAGTCAAAACTAATTGGATTATGAATATGAATGTATCCCAAGGAAGAATTGCATGGGGCTCAGCGTCATGATGTGATGCAGATACTGTCGAGTTGCATTAGCGTGAGGCGGGACCAGAGGAGCTCATACGTCACTTGCATACATAGGCGCCGGGCGCACAACGCAGCCCGGGCGAGTTTCGGGCCTCGCGCGCCGTCAAGGTGAAGGCGTTGTTGTATTTAATTATTGATTTTGCTGTTCATCCTAATACGGACAAGTGCCGAACATTGATTAACGTCATAAACCAGAATGTATTCATGGCCATAAGCTAGATAATAATAGACAGGCCTTGATACACATACATGCAAGACAACAAGAGGATGAATACAAAGAAGCACAACACACATACAAGGATATGGGAATACCATGAAACTATGCAGTTTTGAGAGACTTTTTTTGCTGCTTTATACATTTAATCCATTACATTTTAAAGATAACGGTTATATTCTTTACTAAACAGCTGGAGATCCTTGCTACTTTGTGGATTAGGGTCGTAAGAATTGAAATTTGTAATATTTTACTTTTACAATCCCCCGTATGAAAGCTTGATACATTGTTAAAGCCACACTCTGTCACTTTTACTGAGCAACAGCACCCTCTGCAGCTATACATGCTAATTTATTCTCTTTGGCTTCGTTTCCCACCGATTACGTCATTTTTATGTTGAGAAAAACAACCGTAACACAACTGAACGCTGGTTTTTAAGGACTTCCAAGTCTTTTTAACTGATCTACAGTTCGGCATTAGTCTTGAACTTAGTTAAATACTTCTCACAGGAGATTGTACACACTCACCAAGGTTACATAAAGCAAGATGAGGCCTTCAGGGTGGGGAGTGGGAATGGAAGTGGCAACATCCTCCCTATTACAGGTCAGAGAACCATCAAGCTGTTATCTCAAGGTAGAAAAGTTGCACAATGTTGCTTTCAAGATTAATTCAATGTTTTTAGCAGTTCTACTCAAAATTTCTACACAAAATCAAAGGTAAGAGAAAAGTCCCAAAACTGAATTTAATTCTGTGTAAAACAATATTTTTCTTCATCCTCTTGTTACTCAAGAATCTTTCTGCCGATTAAATTCAACTTGTGACCCTTCAGAAAGGTGAGACCCCCTGTTTTGGGAACCAGTTGACCAAACAACTTAAAGTATAGTTTAAAAAGATGAATCTGTATTATACAGTTGATTGTCACCGGAGATACTCTCCTGGAGACCAGCTGCTGATTTGAGGTATCCAACACATTATGTTATGATAGTGGTGTTCTCCAGATGGCTTAGGCACCGTACGATTACACTAACATTGCTATTGACAAGCAGAAGCGGCCGCTACGCTCCACGTTTGAGATTATTGCGCAGTTTCAATGAAATCCAACAAACCTCTGCTTTCCCAACGCTGCAATCTCTAGTTTGCATGTTGCACACACCACAGAGAGAGAGAGAGAGAGAGAGAGAAAACAACCCTAAAGACAATCAATAGCATTCAATCAGGCGGCGATGTTGTGCAACGGGATTGCTCGCAATTTCCCCCTCTCCAATTCGGCGGCTCGGATGCGGTTGGATATTTCCAAACGGACATTATCGGAAATCGTCAGTGATATGTGGAGCCGGGTGACTTGCGGGCCGTGGTTTGACATATCTTTTGCCACCTTGAGTAAATGTAATTATCAAACGCCGTTTTATGTTAAATTAGAGGCGCTTTGCATTCCTGTGTAATCCAGACCGTCCTGGGTGAACCTTCTCCCCGAGAGACGCATTCAAAGAATCCTGTGATTCTCCGTGGTTTTTTGTTGGAAACATACATTTGTCCTTCCCGCAGGCTTCATTCTCAAATGATTAAAACCTACATTATCTCATGAGCGTATGACCAGGAAAGAAAAACGTCCTGCTACATCTACTTAGCACTTTCAAGCAAATAATTTCATCAAACAGCAAAGAAAGGGATCTTTGCCCTCGGCCTCCGAATCCCCCACTGTGAATTTTTTATTTTTTTTTATTTTAGGAGGGGGTGGGGAGCAGACACATGCCACATCAGCTCTGCTCCCATTTTTCCTCCAGATGTGCGTCGGAAGGCAGGGGGAGGTTTTTTTGGAGGCTGAAATACTCTACAGGGTAATTACAGAAAGGTCAGGAGCCATGTTAAGCTTGTTTTCACATCAGCATGTTTCAGCTCAGCGTGCGCAGGCAGCATTCAGAATCAGGCCCGGCTGTTTGTTTATTTTTTTTGGGGGGGGGGGTGCGCTTGTGGTGATTCATGCATTGTGGGTAAATAATGTTTGATCAGCGAGTGGATTAGGTGAAGTGGAACCGGGGTCATTTGGCATTAGCTGCCAAACTTTTTTCTTTTTTGTGCGTTTGGTGAAAAACAGGAAGCAGGAGCGACATCATAAGATAAATATCACTGACTGTGATCATGTGTAAATTAATGTGGACTGGAAGAGAAGCCTTTATATAGACGGGGGCCTTTTATTCCTCAGGTGATCTCCTCTTCTCAATCCCTTTTGTAACACCCTTATTTTTTTTAATTATGCAGCCAAGGTCTTGCAGATGTGTCATGTACAGAAAAAGACGGGTCAAGTGCGGACTGGAAGTCAATACGGCTATTGGCAAGAGGCCGCCGCACCGTTCCCGATGCATCGACTGATGATGCTGCACGGGGGAATCAGCAGAATGTTTGACAGTAAATCCATACACATCCGTCCACAAACCCCCACCTCCCTCTCTCCGCCGAGGACCCTGCGAACCCCGAGAGGCGCACATGTATGTTTGAGCTTTGAATCCGCCGACGACTTGTTTTCGCTGCCCTGAAAAAAAAGGGAGTTTTCTTCTTAAGATTCAGGCGAACGTCAAACTGTCACAACACGACAAAAGTCTGACACGAGCGTTAGTCACTTGCCTTTAAGGAGAACAATTTAATTATAGCTTTGAAACACTAAACTGATGCCTCCTGACATCGCAGGCTGCCTCGCCCGCTCTGTCCTGTCGCCGTAAAAAGTGCTTTGAAGAACAATAAAGAAGAAAACAGGAATTGACAGTTTTCCCCCGCTGATTTGCAAAGTGTGCGTCTTCACTATACGCCAGTCAAGAGGTTCCTGGTGTTAGTTTGTGAGCTTTAGCCTTAAAGCCAATTTTCAGCTGGAGTGGAGGGATGGTTGATTCGTAGGACCTGACTTCAAAAGCACTTGTACGGATCAGGGAAAGTTTTCTTGATGAAATTAGATGAAAGAATCAACACTTAAGAAATAAATTATGTTCATGTATAGAGCATAGAGCCATTAAAAAAATATATATCTGATTTAAAAAACTGAATTTTTGTTGTTTTGATATTCATCATTGAACTAAATGTTTCCTTTTTAAATCCCGACACTTGACATGTGTCATGCATTTTGAACATAGTCTTGGAAGTTAGCCTAAAGATTACAGTGATGGGTAATTTCTCATCTTTTAAACATACAGGAGCAGCAAATATCTTGGTCGAACAAAACGTGTCTGCATCATAAACCTTGGTCTGTCACTGAGCTTATTTCCTGTATTCATTCCCAAAGCCAAAGGAAAAGATCCGATTGGCTCATTGTGATTCCCACTTCCTGGTTTATCACCCCTGCAGCACTTTATTATTCTTAAAGTCCCATGTCGAACTTAAGGATCAATATCGAGGCTCATAAATCCAATAATAATCTGATCTTTACTTTAAACTGTCCACCTTTCGTCTGCGAGCGTTTAGCGGCACAATTTTGAGCGCGTGGTTGTTAGAAACTATTTGATCTCACCAGGGTTTGACTCTGCTCTGACAACCTGAGTTGGGAATATTTGCTTCACTTTGACGCTCATGAATGTTTTATTCTCTCCTCTCCATTTCTCTTTAGTGAAGATCGGAGTACAAAGACATTCAGGAAGCAGATTTTTAGACTTGTGTTGTTTTAGTTGTGGTGCCAGACACTTTTTGACAATAGTGGCTCACAAATAAATAAATCTGCGCTCTTTGCCCCTTGTGTCTGCACCAAATACTGTTCATAAGAGTTTAAAAAAAGAAATGCTTCGCTAAGTTTCAGGATGAGTCACATTCCTTTAGTTCAAATTAAAGTTCGGGAAAAAGGACATTCAGTACTTTGACAGGTGGCTTGTGGAAAGTTGTGCTTGTTAACGTGATGTGTCAGTGTGCCACGTCTAATTCACCTTAAGGTAAATATTAGAATGGGATTGGACATGTATGGGAGATTCCCATATTGAAGGATTCTGAGCGGGACATCTTTTATCCTTGGTGTTATTTCACTTTGTAGTGAAACTGCAGAAAATATATGTTGTTTGTGAAATCCCTCTGTTTGCAGATTTAGATGGATGGATGGATAGATGGATAGATAGATAGATAGATAGATAGATAGATAGATAGATAGATAGATAGATAGATAGATAGATAGATAGATAGATAGATAGATAGATAGATAGATAGATAGATAGATAGATAGATAGATAGATAGATAGATGGATAGATAGATAGATAAAGGATAGATAGATAGATAGAAGGATAGATAGATAGATAAAAGGATAGATAGATAGATAGAAGGATAGATAGAAGGATAGATAGATAGATAAAAGGATAGAAGGATAGATAGATAGATAGAAGGATAGATAGAAGGATAAAAGGATAGATAGATAGATAGAAGGATAAATAGATAGATAAAAGGATAGAAGGATAGATAGATAGATAGATAGACAGATAGATGGATGGATGGATGGACGGAGCGAGACGGGACGGAGCGGATGGACGGACGGATGGACGATGGACGGACGGACGGACAGGCAGACGGACAGACAGACAGACAGACAGACAGACAGACAGACAGACAGACAGACAGACAGACAGACAGACAGACAGACAGACAGACGATTGATAGAGATGATAGATAGACAGATACTTTATTGATCCCAAAGGAAATGTAGGCATCCAGTTGCTTCAAACACACATGCAAGGAAAGAAAAGCATTCATTATTATGGAGGTAAAGAACAACTGTCAGGGTCGATATGGTGAGAGCAGAGAGGCCATAAGTCTTATTTACAGTTGACACACTTATTATTAGTTTAACGATCATTTAGTATCAATATTTCCAATGTACTGTATGTGCAGGTGTATTTTAGTGTGTGGGTCAATGTGGGGACAGCGGCGTGGAAAATCTGAATGTTTACTTTGAACAAATAAGGAAGGGACGTGAGGAAAAAGGTGCACCGTCACAATTCTGGAAAACTTCACGTCCAGTCTGACCCGAACGCGTTTCAACCGATTCCGTGTGAAACAAGGGATCAAAATGAAAAAGCGATAAAAAAATCCTGATAAAGCTAAAGAAAGAAAATCTCATCCACTGTTTTCTGAGCACCACCATCTCCGAAGCGGCGTCAGCCAATAAGCATACGGCCTGCTTCTCGATTTTTCGTTTTCGCTCACACGACCGCCTACGTAAACGTCGACACATAAAAGCCCAAATCTTGTTTGAGGGACCTTGCTTCTTTTCTGTTATTCAGCAAGTGCTGCGTCTGCTCTGGAAGCCTTTTAAAGCATCTGGCAAGCCTCTAATTTATCTCTCTCTCTCTCCGTCTCTCTCTCTCTCCGTCTCTCACCGTGTTGCTCCGCAGTACTACGACTCAGATTTCATCAAGTCCCCCGATGGAGGCGAAAAATCAGTCCCGAAAAATGCCCCCTTGATGTAGTGAAGAGGTGAAAAGAAAGGGGGGGATTGGTTTAAGTGACAGAGCGCGGGGTCGTGCGTCTTAAAGCGCCCCACAGTTGATGCCACCGTGGCTTGTTACCATGGCAGCCAGTTCATCTCTGCTGAATCAGTGTCTTATTTTTTTTTCCTCTCCGCCACACTCGGAGCAGATATTCAGTGGGAGTAAGCGAGCAGCCCTGATCTCACGGTAATTGGCAGGAAATCACATGAAAGGAAGTGCTCCTCAGTTCCACAAGCCCGCCGTGATGAATGGGAGCCAGAGACGAGCAGATAGGACGAGTAGATGATTGTCTGGATGGGACGGATGATGCACCAAAAGATTTTTTTCATCCATAATAGGGTTAATGGTGTGGACTGTCAAAACGAGTGGAAAGGAAATAAAAATGTCTGCATTAGGGTTTTTAACATCTTCAGATCTTAAAATGGGAGAAACACTCCAGTTTATCCTGCATGTCTTCGTCAAGGCTCGCGCTGTCGGAGAGTTTCTGACCCGTCAGCGGTGAGGTCTCCTCCAGCGTCTGCGTGCCGTGGACCTCGGAGCCAAAGAGGCACTTCCTCTTCCCTCGCAAAGCTCACGCCTTTGGAGGAGTGATCTGTGATCCCGGACAAGATCCTGTCGGACGTGATGTTTGTTTTCTGTCTGAGGGGTTTGGTGATCCTGACAGCCTCAGCGCCCTGCGCCTGGTTCACCCGTTGTTTTGTTGAAATCTATATAAATAACTACATCAACTTTGATTTATGCATTACGAAGGCAGGACATTGTGGTTGAAACACTGCTGCTGTTTGAAAGCAATCGTTTGAAAATCCTCACTTGCCACCACATGTACAATTGATTATATTTTTTATATATCTATAAAATGTAAATTAAATCATAGGGAATTGATCACAGTGAAAACAAAAGGAAAACCAAATTGCAACAGGTGGAGGCCTCTGCAGCTCTCTTTTTTAAATTTAATTTATGTCATTCCCTTCAGGGGAAACCAAAACAAATCTACAAAACAAGAGAGCACACTTATACACATTCCATGAACAAATAAAGAAGCAGGAAGAGGAAACGTACATAGGTTCCCCTGCAATCGACGCTCACCCATAACACCCTTCTCTGTTTATGTCTGCAGACATTTATGTAGAAAACAACACTGAAATACCAAACTCTATTAAAACCACATGCACCGTCTGAGGAAAGCTGTAGTGAATCATACTTAATGGATTGTCTTGAGAAGCACTCGGCGGTGACTCATAGCAGAATATTCTTGTTCTTGTGAGAGGAAAAAAATATGTTTTTATTTCTAGGTAACTTTTGGAATCACCAAAGTCCAAGTTTTACTAGTTTTCTTTCAAATATGTGTGTGTGTATATAGTGTAGGTTTTTTACTCAGGCCCCCTATGAAAATTAGGTTTTTCTAATTATGTTCAGACTTCCCTGATTAATATATAAAAAGCAACAAAATGTTGGTTTGAAGTTCTTGCTCTTGCAACTGACCTTTTGCCTTTTCTGCAGCATCTGCCAAGTGTGACACTCTCTCGTCGAACCATAACAACGAAAAGAAGAGGAGCTAAAAAAGAAAACACTTTGGATGCGGCCGCTCCGCACATGTGTCACGCTTTCCAGTTTTTCGGGGTCCCGTGTCATTTCTCGACGACTCTGTCCACCCGTCCTCCTTCTTCCCTCCAAGATCAGAGGCCTTGTTTTGAGAGGCTTGACAGATCTGGGCCTGTGGTTGGTGATCAGAGCTCTTCAATCAGGCGTTTCAGTCTTTGTTATCACCCCCCTCGTATTTCTTTTCTCTCTGCCTGATGATGGCAATGTACAGGTCACCCGCTTTTTTTATTTCCATGATGATTTTGATACTTAACTTCCTGTCTCTGCCTAAACCTAAGAGGAAATATATATATATTTAGGGTCTGTGATGATGTAAAGGTTGGAAATAAGTTGAGGTTTGAAGTTTCATGTGGGAGTTCAGCTGTTTTATCAGCTGTAAGGACAAAGAAATAAAGTCCCAGATGCAAAATATGCCTTGAGTCATCAAAGCCATCAAAAACTACATAGACACAAGTTAGTCATCATATTTCATGTCCGGATTGACCTGTGGTGCAAAACTTTGTGGTTCTGCCCCTATTGGCCACCAAGGATTTACAGCAGTTCTATTATTCCTTCCTTATTCTGTCCAAAAATCTGTCAGTTAATCAATCAATCACATTTTATTTGTATAGCCCGTGTTCACAAATCACAATTTGCCTCATAAAAGAGTCAATTGACAGAAAATTATTTGGCATTTTTAATTGTTATGAATACTTGTTTCTCCATTTTTATTCTAAACTTACCATCTTTGGGCTTAAAAAAAACACACACAATTTGAATATGGTAACTTGGATTCAGGGAATAATGACAGACTGACGTTTTATACGCTGCCAACTGATTATTGAGGACAATAATTGTTGGTTGCAGCCTCACAGTGTCATGTGATGGAAGGAAACTTGCCCCTGGTTTTTTTGATGGTTGTAAAAAAATTCAATACAAGTAACGAGCAACAAATATAAAACAATCGCGGGTTTAAAGCAAGATTTTGACACTTTTAATTGCATTAAATTCGATTTCAGAAATAAAAAACTATCTTGGATCAGGTTTTGTCGGCACGTCACCTCCCAAGGTCACCATGAAAATTCCGCCACTCTGCCAGACCTGCGTTTTTCTTTTTTGTTGTGGTGTCTGCTGCGTCATTTAATATATTTGCCCAACTACCGCTTTTCCTGAAAGCCCGATGGCTAGTTTATGAACATGGAGAAATGCCAATCAACGCGAAGTGGCTTGAGAATGATGATTACTCGTCGTGGTTACAGCCAGTACTTGGAAGCTCTCATGAAGCAAACTGCACTGTGCGTAAAATCTCTTTAAAACTTGGAATAATAGGGATGAAGGCGGTGGAGTGTATTCATACTTTTGTTGTGAATTTCCAATCCACATTGGTTTCAAATGTAAGCTTCTAGTTGTATTAAAAGGTCTTAAAGCCTTAAACTGATACTATGTGTAAACACCCTGAATTAGTGATTTGGATTATTATTTGGACTAAATCTGGTGCTTCTTAGGCCCAAATTCCAAATTCAGCTGTGAAAAGTTTTCTTCTCAGATCATAAAATGATCGATCCGCTGCCTCGAGGGCTCAGCCAATAAATATGTGGAGGGGAGGGAATTAAATGAATTAAAAAAATAAAGCACTCTCCGATAATTATCTCTAATTTTAGGTTGAGCTCCTCTCGTGGAAGATAGTTCTTCATCCACTCTCATGACTGTATACGTGCAGCGGGCCTAAGTGGAGCTTTGGTGCAGGAGCATTCAATTAAACCTCATCAAACAACATCATCGCTCTGCAAAAATCAATAACTCTAAACAAGTCGGGTTGCACATAAATACCAAATCGCAATAAAACGACTTGTAAATGGACGCCGTTAACCCCGAGACATGCTACCCGGGACTTTTTATTGTTTTATGATATGCAGAACAGCCGACCCTGCCCATACAAACATATGTACTGTGTATACACTGTGGATCACTGCGACAGTTTAATGGTCTCTGCAGCACGTGACCATATGCAGCAACCTCTCTCTCTCTCTCTCTCTCTCTCTGTCTGACTCTCTCTCTTGTCTTTCATGGTGGCGTTTATGTGACCAGTTTAAAGCCTGAAGCCTGTAATGGAGTTGTAAGCAGCGGTTCTGAAAAAACGACAGCCACAGACGACGTATCCGTCATAAGTAGCGCCTCAGCCGTCGCACGCCGCTGTGCGAATCACTGCGGCGCCGTCGCTGCGTTCCCAAGAGAGGGAGTGGAGAGATTGAATGCTTCCGTCTTGTCACTTTTCCACAGGAGCACATTTTTTGGGTTCACATTTCTGAATGGGAGAAAGAGGCGGCTTATGCAAATTCATTTCTTTTTCATTCGCGGGATGTTTTAGAGGGAAACAACTCGCTCGTTTCCGTCCGTATGCATTGTAAGTTTAGTCAATGCTCCGCGTTGCCAACAAAATACATCACTGATACACGCAGCGGTTTTCAATTTGCCATTTGCATCCACAACTATGGCACAATCGCGGTCTTATTAAAGTGGTAAATCTCAATCAGAGCTCTGCGTTCACTTCAAGATATGCAATACATTACAAAAACACTTAGAAGCCATGCAGTCATTTCGTCTTGCTCGTCTATGTGGGAGAAGAAAAGCAGGCTGTCCCCTGTCTGAATGGTTTCTGGGCTCGTATCCAAGCTTTTTAATCCTCATTTCATTGTGCACTCAGCCTAGCACAGCTAATACAGTCCTGCTGTGGCCAGTGTTTCAGTTCTCATGTCAACTGTGCGGTACAGCTAGTTAGCCTGCAGGCCCAGTTAGGCCGGGCTATGTGATGTATGCAAACTGTGGATTATTGTAATCCACATGCAGTATCACAGGGGGTCTGCAGGGTCTTCAAATGGCTTAAATACATACTTGGTCTTAGATGTGTTTAGGTAAAGGGTAATCCATGCTCAATGTTAGCTACAGAAACAGATGGAGCCTCCTGTCTGTTCATTTCATCCGGTGCAGTACTACCGGAAATCATGTGGGGGCAGTGTATCCAATAGGTGGAGCTTTTCGATGAGACCTCGTCCACTGTCGCCGTGTTTGTTGTCGGACGCTCTCGACTCCGCGCTGCCCTCTCCTGGACGCATTGCATAACGGCATACCACCGTAAAGAACGCATTGGAGTTTTCAGTGGCAGTTACATAAATCTCTTTTCACACGTAAATCCTGTAAATGAGCCTTAAGTCGTAAATTGTGTTAACACTCAATAAACCCTACTTCCCGTTGGATGTTAGAATCAGGTAATCCCTCAATGTGTTGTGGTTCTTTACAAACACAGATACTAGCAACACGGCCAAATTACATTTCTCAGAAGCTGTGTGCACATACGAAAAGTTAAAAGACAATTAAAAAAAAGCAGCAGTGTGATACTCAAAATGCAATCTAGAGTTTATGTTAGAAAATAATTTAAATTCCTTATCTTCAATCATGGAGACTCTGATATCCCTTCATCTCCGTCATGCTTGACAAAGATCGTCAATTTAACTCGTTGAAATTCAGTAATCAGATAAATATTTGGTGCAAAATATAAAATCTGCTTTGGGGCGACTTGTCTTGTATTCTGGTTGATTATTTTCCTTTCCTTTACTGAAGCAGTGGCAGTGCTGGGATGGAGAGGTTATTTTACTCTCGGGGTAATTTCACAAGAATGCACAATGAAAGAAACAGCGAATGCAGCAAAACCCCAAAAAAATAACAATTCCAGAATAGCACCATTACAAGACAAACAATTTCTATTGAGTGGTTTCTGTCAAACAAAGGTTTATATTGAAATAATTCGGAAGCAGCAACTGAACCAAAAGACATTTTCAGAATGACATTCAATTGCACAGGCGTTTGAACACAACAGAATTTACAGAACACAATTGAATGGGCAAAACGTACCTGTAACTGTGGAGGGTTAATTTTTTTTTTAAGGAACTACAGAACTAGTTTTGGTTCAGCCACAAGGTCGAGTCTGAACAGCCAGCGATGCCAAGACTCGATACAATATTCCATCAAATCCTGTCCTTGGAGAGCTGCAATGTCCTCAGTGATTTAGATATTTAATGAATCAGATTAAGGCAAAGTTACAGGGTAAGGAGAGAAAAATTGACATTCCAGACACCACCCGTGGCTCCGTCACAATAATTGGCAGAATAAATGAATAATCAAGTTGAAGGGGTAATTCTCAAAAGATACTGCTGAATATCAGATCTCAACCATTAATACACAAATTGTAACAGTAGTAATTATGATTATGATGAATTATATCATTTTTGATTCTTTCCGTTTGGCTGAAACAAAAGCAGGTGAAGGTTTTGAAATGTTTTAACTGTTCTGCCAAAGTCTTTTTCTAACGTTGCCGTGTGATTCAGCTCCACGGACAGTGACAACAAATCCTCGCTTCGGTAACACACTAACTTGGTCCAGGAAGATGGACGGCAGCGCACCATGATTGATTTAACTCCACAAACAGTCAAAGTTGATGTCCAAATTTTTGAATCGGGATGTCGTGTCACTCTTTCTTGAGTCAGAATCATGGAGTTTGATTCAGGATAAACGACAGTAACGTACATTATTTGAGTGAGAGTCATGGTGAGTTATAAAACATGATTCAGCACCATGGACAGCGGCACAATTCACTTCGAACCACAGATAGCGACATTGTCAAAGTTATATATACTGTGTAGACAGTGTAATTTATTAGAGTGTCCAAAATCTGGAAACACAAAAGAAAGCAGGGTTTAATTTATGTTACGAATACAAACATGCAACTAGCGCTGAGAGTGCATACCTCTGACAAGACTAATGCCCCATCTCACCATTTCAAGGCCGTGTTTCCTATTTATATTCTCGACTGTGATTATATTCTAATTTCTCCTAGTTTCATAATGATCGGAAAAAATTCATACTTCTTATAACATAGACGATCTCCAGCCTGAAGTTTTGCTCTGTCGCTGCATTGAATAGCCGTGTGCACCGCTATTTGCCGCATGCTCGCTCGCACCGTCGTCCATAGTTGTTAACGTCCACACAGACAATCAGACCTCAAAGCTTCAGCTGGGGTTGTGCACATACCTGCAAGTGTCATGCATTGCAGGTATGTGCCTGTCATTCTGAATCTGCCGCGCGTGCACTCTGTGGGAAAACACTGCAGAGAAAGTGAAACAAAATTCCCGGATCCTCACATTTACTCAGATCCGCACCAAAATCAAAGGAGTTCTTTCCTGACCCATACCCAAACAAAATGAAAACATAACCTCATTGGCAGAGGTAAAAAGTATAATTTATAAATGTTGAAATTACAGTTGATCAATATTTATCCAAAACGTTTTTTCTCTTTCTACCACATACTTTCTGCTATAATTAGGGAGTGAAGCAGTGAATGAGAGAGGGATTTTGAACACAACCATAGAGAGTGACACATACAGCACCGATGACAGTTATGCACTTTCTTTAATTCAGTGTGTGGCATGGGATTCCTAAATCAAACTCCACGGTGTGATACAAATCTTTTTTAGTCGGCACCATGGAGAGTGCACACTAAAGTTAAATCAGAACCATGGAGAGCGACACCAGCCGTTGAAACTTGCAATGAACAATGGGGACTAGCACAAACAACATAGTGTTGTAAAGTAACTTAAAATGTAATTTGAGAAGCAGATTATTATTAATAATAATAATGACATGAGTATAAATACATAAAAAATCCATAAATTAATAAAGGTAGTTAACAATGAAAAATGCTATTTCTGTTATTCCAAAAAGAAAATGGATCTATGAAATTATATATATTTATTTATTTGCATATTCATTCATTTATTGCTGTGTCATTTATTGCTGTGTTTTCTGTGTCCAGATGTTATATAGGTAGGCGGGTCTAACCCAGTCTAAAGCCTGATTGGTTATAGCGGTGTTCAACTTGTTCTGTCTTGACATTTATTTAATCATACTACATTATATCTCCTTCACAGCTTGTGGTTGTATAACATAGTGACAAACATTTTTTTTTTACAGTACCTAGTATAGTAACACAAAATTCTTTATTCAGCACCACGGACAATGATAAAAAAAAAAAATCCTTTGTCTTTTTTTTTTTCGTTGGTCACAGCTTGGATTCTTTTTGGATCCTCCTGCACATTCGGTTGGATTCAATTAAAGCCCCCGTAGTAAAAGAATAAGAGCCACCAGGAGACTGGAGCTGCTGATGAGGGACATGCTTCATTTAGCTGTATTCACAAACACCCATGTGTCCTCTGTGGGAACAGGCCTGATAGCAGTGAGGACATTCAGATGGGATTTGATCCCCAGCCAGACAAGTTGAATTACTGAGACAAAGCCTCCTTTGAATCGCTGAGAGAATGTAATTGAAAAAAATTCCACTTTTTCTTTGTTGTTTATACCCCCTATTTAAACAGGCGAGGAAGACTAAAGCAAAGATTAAGAGAACTTTCTCATTAACTGCGGCGCCTGGGGGAGCAGCTGTAGTACGTCCTAATTGAGACAGTCGGAGAGTGGTGGAGAATATATCGAGTGGGGCTTGGTGGGTTTGATTCCAGGCGAGCGGAGGCACATGTGGGGATGGGTTTCCTAAGTACTGCGGCACGAGGAGATCCTTTACCCGGGTCCAAGGGGTTGAAGAGAGTGCTAAAATGATCTCATGAAATGAAAGTGCCGTCTCTAGAAAGCCCGACTGAGAAGGGATTAAGGGGAATTTTGGGATGTAAACATCTTCAAACACGAATTCAGGACTTCGACATGTTTATATATATCAAATAAATGCCAACTGCTACCGCTTAAAGGCAAAAGTACCAACTGCAGCACATATACAGTAGTGGGAATAGATGTAGAGATGCCTATCCTCGAGCTTGACAGTGACCTTGTGGGATTAACAACATGTGAACATGCGTCATTCCGCTGCAGGCAGCACAACACAGCAGCAAAACACAGACACAGACTAGGAAAGAAATCTAGACACTTATTGATTCGTGAATTTTTGTTACTTTTACAGCACAGGTTGAAATTGTGCTTTTACAAATAGATTCACACGATCGGTCTTAAGTCATCACATGTTGTTGCTTGAACATGAATCAGACATTGTTATCGCCATGTATCCAGGATATGTTTCTGTATCTTTATATGCAGTCTGTGGTTCACATGCTAAACTGAGACGTTAGCACTTAGCTCCTTAGGTTTAACCAGGTATGTACCACTAGCCTCTCCGTTTCATTCTCTGTCCTGTTCGAAAGTTGTTCGCACATAAATCCGATAAAACATCTTTGTAAATATTTGTGTATTTGTGTATTGGCGGGACCTCGCTACTGCGGCTCCGTCCCCCAATCGCGATTCCACAGACTCTGGCTGCACTCGTATCCGTGATATTTTGGCTTCATTTCTAAAAAGAGGGAGAAAATGGAAACGCGTCATCCATCTTTATATGCAGTCCGTGGTCAGCACTATCAATTACATTTCTAGCTAATAATTCCCTGCTACCATTCAGTTCACTTTTTATCAGCACATTTAGGTCTGGCCACAGATATCGCCAGTCGGGGAACATTTAATTACGTCCCAAATCCCTGCTTCTGTCTATTAAGCTTCAAATGACAGAACTCAAAGATCCACAGATAAAGTGGGTCTTAAAATCCCTCGGCCAAAAAAAAGCCACAGTGACCTTGGGATTTCAGTAATGGTAATTCAATTTAAAACCAGTGTCTAATTGAGTCATCACTCCAGGCGGGGGTGTTGGTGGCTTACTTTAAGGCCCTGAAGTGTCCCCGAGTGTGTGAATAATGTAAGTTCATCAGTTAATCTTTTTGTTCCCTCCCAGTGATCCGCCGCCAAACCCTGTCGTCGGATACAGGGTGAAAAGCCCCAAAAATGTGATCTGAATCCTCCCTCAGCAGCAGTACGTGTCTTCTCCTTTACCCATTTGAAGAAAATCTGAGCAACAACTACATCGATACAAAACCCTGAACCTTTCTTCATGTTTCTTATTATATAAAGACGCTGAATTCTCTCTGGCAAAGGATTAGACATGCTTGCCTTGCACCATCCATGCAAATCCTAACAGGAGACTGTAGATCAGAGTGCAGGCAATACAAATAATTAATACTCAGGGGCACTGGAGCTTTGGTGCTGGGAGAAAAAAAAAAAAAATGATGAGGGCAAATGAGATGGAGAGAGCCTCGCTAAAACTGGCTTTGACACCTGTCAAGTTACTGACTCTGTGTGCGTTTGATCCGCGCACATGCGTGTTTGTTACTTCCCGTGCTCGTGCCCTTGTGCGTCTCGGCTATAAATCAATGCGACGAGCTGCGGCGTTCACCTTGAGCTGCGGCGGGGGCGGCGGCGTGTTACAGGTGAGGTGTCAATCAGCAGGAAGCATCAGCTGCAACCTCAAGGTGTCATGTGGACAAGAGGACTTTTAAACATGATGGATAACACGCGGCTTCACTCCTCCTCCTGTTTTAGTCATATCTTTGTTGCCTTTTTGTCTGAGCCTCTGTCTTTGCTGCGACGTGTGCACAGCGCTGCTTTTAGTTTTGGAGAGTCACACACCACGGGCACCTTTGTTTGTGTCACCCTCCGCTGACCTACAATGGGAAGTGTGGGAGCATCCCATTGTGTCCCAGTGGGATCTGCAGCTACAGAACTCAGACGTATAGCTGCTCTGATATCTCTTAAATATTACATCACAGGAAGATTGCAACTTAATTATTTTTTTTTTAAATCAAAATTTGATCATGAACATCGCAGCCATTTGATTTTATTTTGTTGATCAGAGGAATCGTTTCTAAATGTTTCAAAGAAGAACTAAACCAAGAAAAAAAAACATACACTTGAAATCAATAACATAGACATTTCTACAACAAAAAGTATAGCATGCATAGAAATAAAAAAAATTTTGTGCTTTACATTCATTTGCATTTAACTCTCAACATTAAGGATTTAGAGATTTGACAATAAATGTATTATTTATTAAACATTTATATAATTCTGGCAGTTGGTTTCCTCCTTTGAAAAGCTGTGTGGTACATGTTTATCGGTGAGGATTTCTTTGGTGAGGCTGAGGAAAGAACATGAAGAGCTCTCTGAAGGAATCAGCTCCTGCAGTGACGGGAGTACGTCGTCTAAATCAAACACTTATCTTCAAAAAGCGCCCCCACACACATGAATTTAACATGTAACCCACCGCTAGACACACATACATCATGATTCTTACCTCTCATCCATCTTCACTGTCTCCCAATACAGACCAGTACACCTCCGGAGCGATAAATCAGCACAGGGGTGGGTGAAATGTCCAATTGAATGGCGTTTCACCTTCGACCTGTCGTCTATGGGAAGCAAACATGGCCGCGTGAATGAAGACGGATGGGGACTCTTGCTCTCTGAGGCAAGAATGATTATTGTCAGGTAGCGACAACATCATCTTAATGGATATGTCACTGGAGTGTTTACAAGGAAATGATATCACCTACAGTGTTTTAATAGTGTTTATATGGACACGTTTCATAAGCGCCCGTAGCGATATCATGTGTGATCGCAGTTTGGATTACACCGAATCATGTCTCCAGCGAAAATGGTAATTCGAGGAAATGTGAGAAGCAATTTAATAACAAATCTTTAAGTAAAAAAATGTTCCTTAAAATATACATTTAAAAAACACAACTCAGCATCAGTATACCGCAGTAATTCAACCCGTTTAAGTCTATATAGATCTATAAAATTATTAATGACACTTTGGGGCTCAGTTAGAGTAAATCCAGTCGCATCGATTCCACTGCCCTATTCTCCTGGTCATCTTTCTGTGCCACTGCACTAATCGTTCATTTGTAAAAGATTTCATTTTGAAAGTAGCCCCCCGCCCGACTTAAGCATAATGGATGATGGATGGTTTAAAGAAAGACGGGGAAAAAAATCAATCGCAGCACGGAGAGGCTGGAGTGCGACGACAACATGAACAGCTTGTAAAGGGACTTTTTAATGGGGACGGGCACGAGCAGTCCTGATGCAGGAATACAAGTGAGACGGGTGTCGGAGCGCACACACACACACACACACACACACACACACACACACACACACACACACAGACACACAGACAAGGGGTGTACGTTCATAATCGTGATTTATTCATGGTCTTTTACAGTGGTAGAAATGCTCCATTTTCTAATACATCTATTATTTAAAGATAGGACCCTGTAGACACAGATCAACAGATTGTGGTGTAAAAAATGAATGCAAAACCAAACTGGAAGCGTGCATATGAATGCGCATGGTTCCCTCTGTTTTGTGTCTGTCTGGGTGCATCCTCCCAGTTTCCCCCCTCGATTCTGAAAGCAGTGCTTACAAACTTTGCACTCCTTGGCTTCTCTATAATAGATGACAATCACAGCAGTTGTCTCCAAACACACCTGCTCCTCGGAGATAGAGCTACTGTAGGGCTCCTCCGACACGGAACAAAATGTGTTTTTTTTTTTTTGGGAGGAAACTTTCTTTTGCGAGACAATTTTCTGCTCACTTTGAGATCCGTGGGAGATTGGAGGCCGTATATACAGTAGATTTTAAGCAGAAATCTGTGCACATACATAAGCACGGGGAGGAAGGTTGCTTGTGCATCGCTGAGAGAGATGAAGAGAAAACTACCAGGAGATGTTTCTTTTTTATATAAAATATGCATTTGAATCTATTTAAATTGCAACCAATGTATATATGGAGTGGGAAATGTAGTACCGAGGATGAGGGTGAGAATATAGATGCAAACAAGCTCCTGGGTTGTTTCCTGAAACGAGAAAAAAGTAGAATAAAGAGAATATATTTCAGTATCCAGAACATTTCTACTTCTTTGTGCTATATTGTGAAAAATACTCTTTAGAATCCCCAAAATCTCAAAGTGACATGACCTCACCATAAAAACATTAGCTTCAGTTGTTCACTCAAGACGCCTGCACGACCTCAGTGTTTTCCCGACAAGTGACGTCTCCTCTGTGCCTCTCTCAAGTAGCCTGATGTAATTGTGATGCAAAACCTCCGGGAGGGTTCTCCAGCGTTCAAAGTGTCAGGCGTTGACACCGGGTGGGGGCTGCTGTTTGCTAACAACAATCAGCAGTGACCCCGCGTCCTCTTTGCCAGAAGGCCACACCGCGTTATGGGATGTTTTAAAAGGTGCAAATGCATCCATAAGGCATTTGAGAAGGAATGTCACGTGATCTGCTCTGACTTTTAAAAATTCTTTGTTTTGAATGTTTTTTGAAGTGTATCTCAGTTACATGGCTGTTGGAAAGACTTTTTAAATATCTCGGTGAAACGTTGTGTTTTTAATTCATTGATTTTGGGACTGTTGTTTGGACTTATTTGAAATGATTTGCCTTGTGTGTCTTGGCTCAGTTTACTTCCTGTCTTTGTTTCCCGGTCCTCTATGTGTCTCACCTCTAAACTATACTCTGTTTGTCCTCAAGTCCCAGTGTCTTTGCCTTTTCCTGTGGATTTTTTGAGATTTTGTATTTCCTGGCTGCTTGAGCTGTTCGGCCCATCGGCATGTAAGCTTCTTTTGTTATTTAACTACCTTTGTATCAGCATGTGTATGTACACAAACAAGCACTCATACCGTTGTCACAATTCCCAAAAAGTGTATCCTCTTCTAGTGTTCCCCTGGTACAGGAAAAAAAGTCTTAATTACGCTGCAGGAAGTTCTAAACACAAGTACGCAACATCAGCTCACTCTCATTGGCTACTGTGCTCATTCATCCAATCCCTGTTCCCTTTGTTTGATATCTTTTGTAGTTTTAAGTGGAAAAGACGCTCATATCGTGTAAATGGCTACTCTGAAGTTTTATAACTCCATCTGTGACAACTGCAATCCCTATCCACAGCGTTTTGGATAAAAGGATGATTTTGCAAATTGTCTTTTTAAAGATCACACACGTTATCAGATCCTATTTCATTCTTGTGGTTTTGTTAGGCAAATGAATCCCTATCTTGAGTCTGTACTTTTTTGTCATTTTTCGTGAGCAGTGGCCCTCTTTGATTTTGATCCACCGGTTTCTGTATGCAATGTACGTTTCCCATCGCCAACCCTTTTCATTTGGCCAAATAGATGAGGTTCCTTCAGGTTTAGTCTGACAGGACAGGGACTTCTTCTTTTACTGAAAAAGCCATTCTCGTGCAGCCTTTCAGTGTAATTGAAATCCCCTTTTCAGTTAAATTATTCAGCTTTTTAACATTGAAGACAGTGGATTTTCTTCGCTACTGTGCCAAGCCAATTAATGGACATACTATCCAGGGAGGAAATTGAACTTTTCTACGGATCCTTAAATGTCCTCAGGAGTCGGCCTGTAAGAGATTCTGCGTGGAGGTGTCAGGCTTTCCCACTTTTCACTGTAATCTATGCGTGTCCAAGAGTTAGTTTGTTGGCCATCTTCTCTCACTATAAGAGGTTAAAGTCTTTCAGAGAGCGTGTCGCCAAAGGAGGCACCTCATTAACCTCCGTGACACTCATTACAATGTGTTACTCCCCATGTCACCCGGCAGTGAGGGGATTCCAGGGGAAGTCACACGCCGCACACTCAATTATCTCTCTCCCTCCATTTGTGGCTTTTGCTCTTGATGCCACCGGGTTTGACGTTTCACACTCTTCTGTGCTTTCTTTTTAGTCTCACTTTGCTTTGTTTCACTCGGCCAGACAGTGTACACAATCGTCTCAAGTCAGGTTTGGCTGCGTGATAAGAGAACTGCCAGAGTTCGTTGTCCTCTCACAATCCTTTTATCTAGGAGAGCAAGGCAACACACATTGTCAGTATTCAGTTCATGCTTCTTTTTTTTTTTTTTCGTTGTTTCTTTTTTTTTTGCCCTATTTCCTACAGGGTTATGAAAACGCCTAATTAGTGTCAGGTCTTGGGATCGTGAAGCTGAAACAAAAACACATGTTCAGGTATATCTTTTTAACCCCGTTCTTGGGACAAGGAAATGCTGATCTAAAGGGTCCTAATAATAAAATCCATTATTTAATCGACCTGTGAAGAGAGGCCAGAAGTCGTGTCGCTACATGTTGTAATCAATAAAGGCGTAAGATTGTTTCCTGGATGTTTTCCTTCACAGGATTAGAGTAAGTGAGGAAATACTGCATTTTTAAAGTGAATGGTACAAGCAAATGATGCAGTATTATAAGTAGGATACACAGGTGACAGACTTTTACAGTTATAGAAAAATATAGAGAGCGAGAAAGGAAATATTTCATTTGTGAGCGTTTCCTTCGTTCGAGAATATGATTGGAGGATGGCTTGTCAAACAAGAAATCATGCCTTGGATGGATATTGATGATTTAAGGATCTTTACCACAATGAAAATGATATTCATAAAATATTCAAGACGTCAAATAATGTAACTCCATCCATCCATCTGTTAGCTTTACTGCTTGTTCTTTGCTGGTGCCAATCCCAGTCCACTTTCACAATGATGAAACAACCATTCACACACACATTCACACCTACGGGCAATTTCAGACCAAAGACTATGTCCAAATACTATACAATATATCCAAAGGTTTAATACATTTATTTGTCTCTTTAATAGAATAGATTGAATATCTGAGAAATTAAGTATCGGCTCAAGCTGTGAAAATGTAAAAGCAGATATGGGGTCTTATAACTGTCCTCATGGTGGCACTGTTGTTAATATGTTTTAGTGAGTTCTTGCTCATCCGATTTATGAAAGACACGATATTTGAGAATCTAACTGGAGTGTCATCTGTATGAGTTAATATTTTGTTTGGGGATAATATGCCCTGGTGAAATATAAACATGCATATAAACAACCAAAGGGTACCAAGGATAAAGCCTTGGGGAACACCACAGAGGCCAGAGGGGTTACTGAGAAAGTTTACTGTGTCGAGTGTAATTCAAATAAGTCTATGACAGCATCTTGGACACGAGTCCATTTTTTCTAACTAAAACACATTTGGATTATCCACAGGATTAAACGCTGTGCTAAATTCAAGTAGAATAAAAAATTACAATCAACTGCATCATCTAGTAAAATATCATTTGTAAAAGTAGTTTTAGTGCGAGTGAAAGGAAACCTTGAAAATAAATTTGAGGAAAATAGTTTTTCTCAAAACGTTAATAGTAATTTGGAATTAGATCTACAATGTTTAAAAGCAGGTTTCTTCAGGAAGACACTCTCTAATCACAAAATAATAAAATGAGCAAATCTTTTGATCCGGCTGTCTGCGGAAATGAGAGCGCAATAGAAAGGCTGTGGGCAGCCCAGTGCTGACGTCTTCTCGGGTCCCTGAGATATGTCAGACGAGTTTCAAATAGCTGAATAATATTTCAAATATCACTGTCTACACTGTATGCAGCTCAAGGAGAGGCAGGTGGCAAACACCCTTATTGCAAATCCTCTCATAATCCCGCGTGTAATTTGGAAAATTCCTGCAACCTAATTTGTGGGAAATAGAGATAGTGCTGAGGAAACGAGTCCTGCACTACAGTCTTGTTAGAGACGTCAATCAAAATGTCACACTCCTAAGTGCAGGTGGAGCAATCGATATTTCACACTACATGCCCAGGAAGAGTGGAGAGAAGAAATATTCAGGCTTCATTACTCTTTTTTTTTCATCACTTTGACTTCTACTTGTTGCAATCTTTTTGTTGGGTGTATCATCATCTCATCGGAGTGTTTGTGGTATAGACGGCTAGACGGGGCAGAACAGCAGGGAAATGGAACTACATGTAATAGAAAAGTGGAATAGAGGAAAGTAATGTAATGGCTGCGAGCCAAACCATTCGACAGCTGCATTATTCAAATGGGAATAGCGGGAGGCTTCTCCAAAAACTTCCCACATGCGGAGGCCCTGACAATTGAACTCATCCAACTTGCTGTGCTGCCATTCATTTTTTTTTCCCCTATACGTTATAATGGAGGATTGGAGTGATGCAAGATGGCATGAAAAATAAGGGGGCAGGTTGAAAACGAAACAATGGAGCTTTACTGGAGTTTCGGAGAAGGGTAGAGGCGCTAAGTCTGCTTCAGAAATGCTAAACGGCAACGGAAGACGGTTCTCAATCAGCTCTAAATGTCCTTTCAAATTATTAGGTCCTGCCTAAAACCTTTTATGGCACAGATAAAATGGAGACGGACTCACACAAGGGACAGCAGGTCAAGTCTTTTTCATTCTGCGAGTACCTCTAGTACGCTGAAATAAGCACAAACACATTTTTTACGAAGGACACCTACTTTGAATCCTCTCCAGGGCTGAACTGTGTCCGTGCTTTTTGATGTGAAGCAAATTCAAACCTTTTATGAGCAACAAACTGACAAGCCTTTGCATCTCCTCCTCGTTAATTTTCCCCCGAGATGAACGCCCTCCCCGCTCCCGTGCATCCCGCGCTCTCCTCTCTATACCTCTTGGAAAGCTTTCATTTGAAGAGGCTCTCCGCAGTAATAATGCCTGCCTTTGGAAAAGCTGCGTCTGAGTGAAGGGGCTTTTACTTTCGATAATTCGCCGCGACCTGTTTGATCAAGCCACGGGGGCAAACGCTGCACGACGTTTCCAACGTGAAGAACGTTTTCTAAGAGTGGTTTTTCAGATCTCCACCTGTTCAAAAAGCCAGTGTGGGAGGATTTGAAATCAGGGAACACGGCACGGGTCACATATTATTAACATAATGCATTACAAGTTGTTATTAAACCTTAAAAAAGCAGAGGGAACCCGAGCACTGTATCTATTTGAAAACGTTTTGTAATTAATTTTCGTTTTGTGGCTCCTTAATGGATGGAAATTTACAAAGATCTGACAAACATGGACAAATGACAACAAAACTATGTGCGCCAGAAACATCAAGGACCGGGAAGGAGGAGGGGGGGGTTGAGACTGCAAAGGAAGCTCTCGTAGGGATCAATCTGAGACCATCGGAGAGATAAATCACAGAGGCAGCGGGTCATTGTGTTGTTGGTGTTGTTGTTCAGTCGACTCCGCTGAGACGTTCCAGGAGAAACCCCCCCCCCCCCTCAAAACAAAAAACTGATCTTGTCAGGACCAATAGACCTAATGGGGACCTAAGCTTGGTCCTATTTCATTTCCAAACTTAATTTCTGAGATCCTAGTTAATTGTGGTTAGGTTCGGGTTACGTGTAAGGTTTTGGTTAGGTTGTCCATAATGAATGTAAATCAAAGCAATGTCCTAATTAAGATTGCCTGTGTGTACTTACGCTTTATGTCTTTGTGGGGACCTGTTTGCCCCATTTTAAGTCAATGAGTGTGTGTGTGTGTGTGTGTGTGTGTGTGTGTGTGTGTGTGTGTGTGTGTGTGTGTGTGTGTGTGTGTGTACAAGCTACTATATTTAGATTGTTTATTTTGTCTGTGAGCATCTGTCAGAAGCTCTGAAGGAGCATCGCAGCAGAAGCCTGCCTGCTCCTCGCCTTACTGGCCACTCTGTTGACCACATGTGCACACACACACACACACACACACGCAGGCCGCTTCCTTTTCTCTGTTTCTCTCTAAATCACACTCATTCCTTTCCTCTCACCCTCTCCCCCCCCCTTTGTTTTAGCATAAAGCCTCCATGTGTCTCGCTCCTTCCGCGGCATGCGGCCTCCATGTGTCAGGCCGATGTGGAGTCAGCTCGAGCCGCGACCGCAGGACCGTGAGCCTCTTTTCCCTTCGCATTTGTTCCAGTACCCATCACGCCGCCGCCTCGGGCTCTACCCAGGCTGATCGGCGGTGCACCGCGGCCAAGGCCACCTTACCTAACCCCCGTACCAACCACTCCTCTGCGATCTGCACTACACGGCGCAGTGGGAGAGTCCAACGTGGCTCACTGCACTTCCAGGTAATTTGCCTGTGTGGGCTGTTAAGTGTGCGTGCATTATGCAATGTATTATCATATTGCTGTGCGAGGTAATGTTTCATAAAGTACCAAAGTGCAGGGGAGCGTAATATCCTGTGCACTTACCCTTGTAGCATCAAATAGGGGCTCGCGTTTGTTTGTGTTTGTGTTTGTGTCTAACTGTGTTTGCATGTGTCGGAGAGAGAACAGCGCAGCCTCTGGTGCGCCGCCCGCCGAAGCAAAGGTCAACAATTCACCCAAGGATTATAGAAACTCATAAATTGTTTGAGCTTTCAGAAAATCAGACATGTCCATGTGATATTGAGTTTTACACCTTTCTGCAGCGTGAGGCTTATTGTGCCAAATGAGAGCGTTGCAAAAAAAAAATCTATATATGAAAGCATGTGTGAGGCAGAGCTGTTTTTTCGGCTGCCAATATTGTTTACGCTGCCTTTTAGAGCCAGAGGACAAAAAATATATATATAAAGAATGGAAACAAGTAAACTTTCTGTGCAGCTCAAATTCATCTGTTTGCATTGGAAGCTCGTGTAAGTCTTTGGTGAGGTTTTGGTCTATTTCCTGGGACTCTATTCAAGCTGTATATGTGAGACTCCAGCTGAGAGAGATAATTCCCTATAGATGCGCCCTGTGAACTGGGCCCACACAGGTCCACTATCATAATAATGCACAACTGAAGTATGGAAGTGATTGAATTTCCAATTTTTCTTTTCCCATCCCCGTCTGTCTGCTCGCCAGGAGAATCAGGCCCTTCGCTTCACTACACAAGGGGATACAATCGCTCGATGATTGCGTGATGCATTCCTCTGCGCTGCGCCGACGGATGATGCATACTGCTTGGACAACTCTCAAAGAGATAACTGCTCTTATGGAGATAAAGGTAAAGCAGCGGTTACATCTCCAACTTCTCAAACCACATGCCGCCCTGCTGGCGCCACATCACAACCAATCTGTGTTTGTCTTCTTGACTCCTCGTCCCTCTTGGCTCTTTTGTTACTATAAAAAAAAATCACTCCGGTTACAGAACTGTGTATTACATCTGTCAATTGTATGTATTATTTAAGAGTATTGTTGCTTTTCCCTGGCAGCTTTGGGTTTGCAGCTCAGTAGCTAAAGTGCGCCACAGACGCCGAGTTCGATTAGACGGTGGTCAATCATGCTAAATGCGGGGCGCTTTAGCCAGTGTGGAGCGCGCCAAGGGCAGGGGTGCTCCGGGGAGAGCCAATTGATTCTGTTGTGACAGACAAGTTGATGTCTGAAACGCAACAGCGGCCCGTTCACTCGGTAAACTGAGACTCTGGCTCCCGGTGCAGTCAAACGGAACAACATCAAATCTGCCGCGGACTCATCCGCCCCTGTGCGCAGTGGGGTTTGGCTGATACGGGCCTCTGATGGAGGATATTGATATTTCTTGATGCTCGAAGGTGATATTTAGTATCATTAGATCAGAACACTCTTCCAAAAAAAAAAAAGAAACATCCCTGACTGTAATACAGAGGGAACAAATGGGGGAAATGCACATTGAAACGCAGCGGGTCTGTCAAATGTACTAAACCTCAGAGCAGCAGAGGAGGAGGCAGACCACTGTGAAATGTCTCTGTTGTGCCCGAGCACTCGCCGCCTGCTGTACTTTATGCCTCATGTGAGATGTACAACACGTTTTTTTTCCGCATCATACTCAAGGACACGTTACTTTGTTGATTACCGGCCCCATAAACCTTCCTTTGTTCCTGTAAGTACCAGAAGAAAGCCCGACATGGATTCAGTATTTCCAGAGAGGATATCTTCTGGATGCAGTGGGAAAAGCCTAAAAGACCAAAAGTCGCCTCTAAATCAAATTTATGAAATTTTTTCAGGATCAGCAGCTCATAAAGGCAAGGTGACCATCAACACCTATTCAAGGACAAGTGGAAATCTGCCACACGTAATAATTCAGTCGAATAAGCATGGGAAAATATGTTGATTTAAGCCCTAACCTCTAAAGATAGGAATCAAAATGTTCGGTCACATTGGCTTTTGTATCTACTTGATTTTTTACCGATAAATGGACGTTTCTAACAGGCAAGGGATGCGAAACTGAAGAAACATAAGGAGTACAAATACATCAGGGTGAAAAAGAGGAGCTGTAAACGTAGAAGACACAGATGGAGATTTCAAAAGAGCTGTCGATGTGCTGTAAACAAAAAAACTGGGATTTCTGCATCCTCTACCCAGGCTCCACACTTCACCTCGTCATTTTCCTGTCGTTGTGAACGCATCTTATCTCCTGCCGCAATCTTAACTCCGGGAAATGTCCATGCCCAATTTTCTGGACATTTTCTGGATTTCATGTCTGAAAAACAGTATAAGATCACAACCTATTCATGAAGATCATTGCAAAGGAAACATATTGGAATTTGAAAATATCAGAATTCGGAAGAATAGTATAAAACAGGATTCAGTCAATTAGTCTCACCGTTACACTGTCCACTATGCCAAAGTAAACCCGAGGCATTGGTGCATAGGTTTCCATTCATTCACTTTACATGCAAGAACATTCAAATGTGAAAATCCATATGCAATGTGCGAGCCGAATTCCTTTTTCTGTGTAAATTACCGGAGAGCAAAAAGATGTGAAGAATGAAAAAGTTCAGTTTCCTGCTGAAACATAATGAGCTGCCAGACCCAGAGAATCCACATGATAAGGTCACTTTTCACCTTTGCCTTAATCCCTTCCATTCAGATGTCGTGATATAATTGCATTGCGAAGTTGCAGTGCGACGGCGAGATGGATGAAATGGCGACGGCTGTTCCCTGGAGAAGGTGTTGGGAACATGGCAGCGCCGTCTAGGAAAGGGTTATGTTTATGCATTTGTTTCATGCCACACACACACCATTAGTGCTCCCTGCTGCTAAAGCGCGTGTCGCAAAGTGTAAAAAAGCAAATGTGGCATTAGAGCCCACAAACTTTACTGTGATAAACAAACCAGAAGGAATTGAGGGATCGTCTTTGGGTCAGTGATCAACACTAGTGGTGCACCGATGTATCGGCCGTATATCGGTAGCGGCCGATATTCGCCTTGTTTACTGCCATCGGCGTATCGGTAATAAACGGTAATAACATTGCCTTGTAGCCAACCTGTATGGATAGTGAGTGAGTAAAGTAAGTTAAGTAACCTCTCGATTCTTTTTTCTCAAAGGACGAGGATGTCAGAGCAGCTGGATAGTTTCTTCGCAGAGGCCACCATTCCCAGAAATGAAGCTGCACTCAGATATTGGCAGGAGCATCACCAGCGTTTACCAGCACTGGCGCAAATCGCCCGCAAATACCTGTGTGCCCCATGCACAAGCGTGGACAGTGAGCGGCTCTTCAGCACTGTGGCTCACATTTTGGATGAGAAGAGAAATAGACTGGCCCCTGACAAGGCAGAGATGCTCGTCTTTGTAAAGAAAAACATGCATCTTACTAGGAAGTAGAGGCCCACTATAAGGGAAGGCTTTTTTTGGTGTCTATTTAGTTTTGTTAAAGACTGAGGCCCATGTTCAACTCCGCCAGCCTACTGCAATGGATACACAAGAAGGTGTATTGTGTATGAAAAATACAAGAGGTGAAACTGTGAAAGATAGCCCTATTTGACTTTGTATTTATTTTATTTTTCTTACTTATTTAATTTTATGTTGCTTTTCTAGTCACTTTTAAATTATTTAATTTAATTTGTTGAACAAAATATTTAATTTAACAAATATAATATTTGTACTGGTCTACTCTATGTTACTGTAAGTACAGAAAGTAACATTTTTGTCATTGAGTAGGTAGTTGTATGGCAGGCAGTTTTCATCGAAAAATATTTTTATTTTATTTGTTGTAATCAGAGCCTCCTATTGTGTTGTGTTGCACAGCAGGCTAGTAGTAGCACTGCATCTTGACTTGAATTTATATGGCATTCCCTAAGGGTTTATGCTAGTGTTTTGTAAGGCTGCATTGCAAGCATCTGTTTACAGTTGAGATGATGTCTTGAGTAGGCCTGGTGATACTGTTAAATGTTTGGCTGAATAGGTGTCTATGTCCATCCATGGCATCTAAAGTTACACTTGTCACTTTTTCTGTTTTTCATATTATTCAAGTAATAAACAAATATCGGTATCGGCTATCGGCTAGATTGTTGTTTTAAATATCGGTATCGGCCAAGAATTTCCATATCGGTGCATCCCTAATCAACACTAATCTCAGAGAAGCATTGTTGTCCCCACAGATCATGCTATTCCATGCTGCAGTTTGAAGTCTCCCCCCGCAGGCTACCGTGGCCTCATTCGTTTTTTTCTTGACTGTGATCCATGGACTTGTTTTTTGAGCCGCGCCGCTGCCCACGGGGAGCTCTTTGCCAAACCAGTGGCCCGATGACCGTTGACTGGGCGCACGTCCAACAAGGCATCCCAGAGAACTAAGTAGCCGCTACCGCAGGAGCAGGATGTAGGGACACAGCGTTGTTATTCTCCAGACTCTCATTGCGAATGCAAATTTAATTTCTGCTGATTTATTTTGGTATCGCGAGCGGTAGTGAGAGTGATTTGAAAAAAAAAAGAAAAAGAAGACAAACACAAAATACACTGTTTGAAGTCCCTGTGAGGAATAAAGATTGTTAGATGGTCGGTGCACAGACATCGTAACCAGCCTTTTAGCATAAACACATCTTCATTATTTATTGTAAAATCCGCCTGAGCACAGGGACTTAAATGATGAAGAAGAAAAGTGTCTCCAAGGACTTCAGTAAGATTAGGTTAGACTGGATGCCCCCAGTGGAATTACTCACAGCATAAATGTATGCTGCTACATGTGTAAGGTTTCTTAGGAGCATCTATCTAATCTAATGATCTAGTGTCTGTCTGTATGTGGCTTGCATAGTTTCAGAAAGAAATCTGCAACCAGCATCACCACAGGCCAAGCAAACATTCCAAAACAGGCAGGTTTATAAACTTTGGAAATGCCCTATTATATAGTAATCTTGATGCAGGGTGTTTTAGTGCAGCTAAACATCACCGCAAAAAAAATGATTTGGTATTCTCCACTGGGATTAAGCTCCTGGCAGCAGCATTTAGAAAAAGGAGGTAGATCAAAAATTACAGAAAAACATACAGGAGAAGTTAAATGAGAAATAAAGTGTCGAATTATTAAAAGCTCAGTCAAACATTTCTAATGTGGTGGGGATTTCTGCAAAGAAAAAAGAAAAAAGGATGAAGGATTATGGTTTGAAAGAAAATGTACACCCATCCATCACCTTGAGTAAAATATTCTTTCGACGGCTTCATTTCAATGTCAAGATAGCAGCTTGTTGGGGCCGTGCCTCCTTCGCATATTCTTTTGGTGGCGTGGAAACCTTTTTATTTTTTTCTCCTTCTGAAGAGCCCTTATTTGCATTTCAAGGTGTCCTTCTTATGGTGGAAAAAAAAAAAAGAGCGAGAGAGCAGTTGTGTCCGTGGTAAAACTCAGTCTGTACACCTCCATGAATAAGAGCAGAAGGGGCTTGTGTTTGAGACGGAGCGTGGTGGGTTTCAGCCCGTCTGGCCCCCACGGCCGCGGTTATCAGAAACAAAGAATCTGAAACTGTGGTTTGGAATTGTCCTAAAATCGCTTCTGGTCAAAAGAAAAAGACTCCAATCTTAAACCCCTCTTTTTCCCCGGCGCTGCCAGGAGCTCCGACTTAGTAATTGAAATGAAGTGCCAGACAGAATGAGTCATAGACTGTCAATTAGATAAACTGCGCATTAGATCAGTGCGTTCACAGTCCACACTTATTATCAAATCACCTCAGGTTGGCGTGGTGTCATTTTTCCGCGCAAATCATTTTGACAGAGCAGATAATGGAGATAACTAGGATTAGTATTCCTGCAGCACGGTGCCACCGTGGTATCATACTATAGCACATATTAACACCTACAGTGTGCAGATAATTAGTGACAGGTCCTTTCGGAAAGGAGACCCGGCGCAGGCTGTCCGTCCAGGTGCCTGTCTGGCATGTCGGCATGATTACGAAACGCTGCAGCGCTTACAAACTCCAGGGTCAACAGTATCCCGAGGAAGACAAGGACGCAGATAATGACAGAGATTTGGCAACAGCTTCGGATTAGCAAAAATAGCACGGCGGCAAAAAAATTGATTCACGGGCCATTATCCAACAAACAGATTGACTATTTTTTTCCCAGATAATGGGTGCTTCACTTTTTGCCTGTTGTTTTTTTGGGGGTATTGTTCAATCTGAGCCGGCAGAAAAAACTTACCGTGAAGCAATCTCATGCTGATCTCTAGAAAAGAATGTGTTTTGTAAATTCGGTTAAAATTCAGAGAAGAGAAGATTTTCTTCATAATGTCAAACTAGCATTTTGGTTCGGTGCAAAACAAGAAAACTGACAAAACAGCCAAAAGTATTGATATTTTAACTTTATTTATAATCAGTTTACACATTGGAAAAGATAGATTTTCAAAAAAATTGCATCTTAAAATAAAGTGCTTGATTTTTTCTCCCCTTTCTCCTCGTCTCAGCCACGCTTCCAACAATTTCCACACGTCTTACAACTGAGCAGCTTTAACATCTGCTTTTTTCGTTCATTCTTTAATCCCACCATCACTCTGTTTTGTTCAGTGGGCTCCAGCCTGTCCTGTCTGGATTTTTAAATCTGAGCTGGAGCAGTGTTGTCTGACAACGCTGCTTTTAACAATCACCACGGCCTCCTGACATCGTTCCACCGCCCGTCAGAGGAAAGAACATGAGAGTCCGTCCAGCCTTGATTTACGAACTCAGATTTGGCTGTCTCCTTTTCCCCGTTATCAGGCCGACATGTAAAGTTACTCTCTTTACTTTTCTCTGACTCCCTTTGGACTGTCTCACTGCTGAATGCTCATAGGAATTCTTCACCGGAGAGGATTTACAGCACATGCAATTGATCCGTGAGTTTCCTGGGCCAATAAACCAGTGTCGTAAAGGCTCAGAAAGCTGTGCCTGTAAAAATAGAAACATTTTCACCTATGCATATGCCGTGGAAGCTGTTGAAGAAAGATTGAGCTGTAATGGTTTGTTTGTTGATGGCACAACTTGTCATCATGACTGGGCAAACCCTCCTGTACTATACAGGTGGTGTAATTCCCTCGGGAAGCTTCCATCCTGATGAGAAGCTCCTTTGCATCCAGATGCTCTATATGTGTAGTGTGTGCAATGATTGCCTCCCTCAAATCCAAAAGGTTTCTCCCGCCTTTCCTCCTCTGCCGGATAAAACCGCCTGTTCCAACTCGTCTCTTCATTTGGTATCATATTAATTTCAGCAAGACCTGCAAATCCACTCTGCCATTGCATAATTCATGGAGCCCCACTGACAAAATTCCCTTTCATGTGGGCACTGTGCCCTGAATGGAAATCCTTGGAAACCTGGATAAGCCCAAATGGCTTAGACGTGGTGGAGACGCACAGCTGCGCTCAGGTAAACTGTCATTATGTCCCCGCAAAATGAGGTCAGGAGTGAGCGGCGCGCTGTTTGATGTCGTCAGCCGCTGGAGAGCAGGTGACACTCCAAAGGTTTTCTGGGAGAAAAAAAAAGAAGAAAACAAGTGGATAGGGACTGCTCCGACCATCTGGCGAGGGATCCCGTGTGCTCGTGACCTCGGCGGCACCTTTTTCCCTAAGGCAGCTGTTTGAGATTAGAGATGTGTCGCCGCTTCAAACGTACTTTTTGCATCGTGACGTTGCCGTTTAAATCTCCGGAGATGTGCGGAGCGAGGCTCTCGTGGTAACCTCGTGAGCAGGATTTTATCTGATGGAACAAATGGACCCCTGCCAGAGAAGTCATTAAAACTATCTGTTGTGACAGGGTTTTTAATCGTACTTTAAAGCTGGAGCGAAATAGAAAGAAAAAAGTTGTTTAATCTAATCCTCCTCCTTTGCAGTCATAAGGACGCTCCACAACATATCATCTGCCCGAGATGCTCGGTACATTTTGTAACATCCACTTAACCTCCTGCGCGTCTCTTGTTCTTAACGTCTTCTATCCCACGTTTGACAGCGTTAACCCTCGTGAAAAACACTGCCGCCTGTGGATTTTGGTAGCGTTTTCTAAATATGGCTGCGAGGTGACACTCCACTCTCACCCTTGAAGGAGACGCTTTTTTTCAGTAGCTCCCTTTCCTCTAGTGGGTTATATAAGGTTTGTGTGTATGTAAAAGGTTTGTAAAGTCAAAAAGCCCAAAGTAAAGGGAGCTCCTCTCCCCCACAGAAAACACTGAAGCTCCTGAAGCTCAAGCTTTGCAGACGGAGGCCGAAAAGAGAAGCTGCAGCAACGGACAGTTTGAGCAAACCTTTTCAACTAATAACACAACTTAAAATTATGAACCTGAATATATTTAAATGCAATTCCTTGTGAGGGATTAAACCATGTCAGTGCTGCGTTATCACCACATACCTGATACATGGCCGTCCTCATTAAGCTTCAGAAGTTGCCTTTCGTCAAACCGCCCCACTTTGCCTCGACTGTCAACGGGCACCAGAATCCCGGGAGAAGATCTGACAGCATTAACTCCCTTTGGACGGTGTGACAACAGCAATCATATAGGTTTATTGCATGTCACGCTGGTGCGAGATGGGTCTTATTAAATCCCAGCCGCAATCTGCGCCCCGACCGTGCGACATCAATCCCCAGGCATGTCAGCGTGTGAGGCGAATGTGATGTAAACTGAGAGACGTGAGAGCAGAGGTCATCGACGCGGCGTCCATATTATTCCGCGAAAGACTTTTTCATAATTCATTTTTGACACGTTCTTTTTTTCTATTTGGTTCCTGTTGTTTTGGTACGGATGTTTTTGGAGGTGTGTGTTTATTCCTGAAGCTTTATTGAGGTGTATTCTGCCTCATTACTTGGAGAAGGATGTTTTGCTTTCGAATAGGATTTTAAAATTGGGGTAAACATTGCAGCTGAAGCTCCTCGGAACTTAGTGACAGGAAGTATTTTCCTACCACATGAAATAGTTTTGACTAAATAGGAAACAATATGATTTAAAGCGAAGTTTGATCAGATTTGATTGACACGGCGTGAGAACCAGCAGACCTCATGGGGACCGATGCTCGTACTTAATTAGGCAAAACGTCATTTCTGAGGCTTGTGACTGCGGTGTCCTAACAGGGATAGCGGCGCAAACTTGTATGTGTGCGTGGCTATTAAAGGGCAGGCAGGTTTGGCCACCAACAGCCATGTGTCTCATTAGCTGGAAATACCAGCGGTCAGCCTTTTACACGCACCCTCTGATCCGATGCCTGGGACAATTACAATCCTCCCTCTCTTTTGCACTCGCACTTTATGTCTCTCGCTGTTTATACCCCCTCTCCCCTAGTGTCAGCTGTTTCGGCGCAAGCTCCGATTTGGGCCAGAATACTTCCTGCCAAATAGCCAATCCCAAAGTGCCGTCTGCTGCATTAATACCTGAGCTCGCTAATTTATAATGGCCCCATTGTGGCATCTGTATACCGAGCGGATGCTGTTTCTCTTCTCCGCGCGTCTAATCACGATGCCCTTCTCTCCACATGTTCAGCCTTTTCTTTTTCCATCCATTTCCCCCGATGAAGAAACAATAAATGACTCACTGTAAATTCACCTTTCGGGACAAAGATAAGAGAGCGGCAGGGTTTGATCAGGCCCTCGTTTCTTCCTCAAGGAAGTCGGCGGGTCTTTGCTTCACTTATTTCCGTAATAAGACTTGAGGGAGGACGACTGTTTCTTTGAGCGGCTGCCGGAAAATAAAAAATCGAATAAACCTGTTCAAGTCCCTTCAGAATGCAGGGCATCTATAAAAGGCATTTATCTCATGGGGGCAGGCAAATTCAAAGTTAAATTAGGAAATATGACATTTATTTGAGGAAGAACACAGAAGAAATTTGTATGCGGCTTCGATGCCATTTCCAGTTCTCTGTAACAAGCAATCCTAAGTGATTCGCTTTTAATAAAAAGGTATTTAAATGAAACTGGGACAAACCAGTGTGGCTGTTCTCTCATGACAAGAAGGGGTAGAGTGGTGCTAAAGCCGAGACACAACCTGTTGGTCTGGTTTATTTATTCATGAGGCGCTGGCTTTAAAAAACTCCATATTTTATTCATTTTATATAGTGATTCCATTTTTAATTAATGTTAATGATAGTTCGAAAATAGGCGTTAGATGGCGTTATGAATTCTAATTTGTTGGGCCAACAGTTTAAGCTTTCAGTGTACGTACTGCACTGCAGACTTGATGTCAGTTAAACACGAGCAGACCAAGGAAATGCTAAACACATCTGCCACGAGCATTCGCTTCAAAGCCTTGCATGTACTGTACAGCGCTTTAGGTTGTTTATGCTCTGCAACTCAACGGCTGGGTAAATCCCACAGAAATGTTCCACGCGACATAAAATGGGACAACAAACGCAGCAGTGAGATACGCACACAGAGAAATATATAGAAGTGGCACACAGAGGCACATAATGTCAGGCAAGAGAACTACAAAGTCGTTGTTTAATGTTCTCACCAAAGCCATCGCAGTCAGTAAAATTGCCTATACATACATGTACATATACAATAATCCCCCTGTTTCCTCCTGAGGGCTCTGCGGTATCTTAGCTGTTCTGAGGACTGCGCTCTTCTGAACAGAGATCTCAGATGTCGTTCCTGGAATCCACCAATCCACTGTTCACTTTCTGCGTCTTCTCGACCTCCTTTTTTCAGCCCTTGGTATAGTTCGAAGCTTCTGGTGGTTCCTCCTATCGATGTTGCTATCGCTTGGGATCGCGGCATCTAACATGACAGACCAAGTGTCTTCTTCTGAGGGTTATCTGACCTTATCTGAGGGTTAAGTGTCCTGTCTGGTGTGGTACAACCCGACCTCTAATATAACGTCAAACCCACATTTATGTCAACTGTATCATAAAAGAGGCCACTACCATGTTGCATTCCACCTGATACTCCAATTTACGGGGCCACGGCAGCAGTGATTAGTCTCCAAAGAAACTTCCCATGGTTGTAAATTACGGATGCAAATGCAAAACATGGCCAGCTGGCCCAAAGCGATCATAGCACACTGGTTGACAAGACCCCGAGCAGCTGCCCTCTCCTCCTACACCGAGCGCTGAGAGGAATCAGCGCTGTGTCGGCACGGAAAAGGGGAGCGGGGGGGGGAAGTAAGCAGGTCATACGCTGCAATGTCACATGGTGACAGATCCTGTTGCAGACTGCCTCTGTGATGTTGGATGACAGAAGCAGCTTAGTGATGTTACAACATTGAGAGTTCAAATGGACCAGCAGCAACGGTTTTAATGTTATAAAAGACATTTGCACAGGGGAGTTACAGATTCAGACTCGGCCAAATAGAAGCCGATGGAGAACATGCGGCTCAAACGGCCCCCGAGTGTTTGTCTTTCACCAGAAAGTAAATCATTGTCCAAGATGCAATTTACTTTGGACACACGGACAATAAACCAAGATATAATACACGTTTTCTGACATCTTTAGAAACACTATAGGTGCCCAAATTCTGAGATCCCTCACTAGCTTCCCACATATTGAAATGACTTAAACTTAGCTCCTTCTGAAATTTTAATGGCTTGAACTTCATCTGACTTTTGTATAATGCAGTCTTAAAAAAAAAAAAAAACTAATAAATTTCAAATACTCCTTCCCCAGCACCTCTTGAAAAGAGTGAAGTTGTGGGCCAAACATGATGAGTGCTGCGATTTAGCAGTGTCATGGCGCACACCTGCAGGCGGTAGCACTTGCTCTTTCTCTCTCGCTCCCCCTTTGTCTCTCTCTCTCTCTCTCTCTCAAACACACCTCATGCAAACAATATTGCTGCCAGTGCAGAATGCGGCTCCTTTTGTTCAAATTACAAAGACACAGAGATAAAAGAAAAAACGACGGAAAAAAAAAATACCCTCCCACACACGACTGAGCTTTGTCAGTAAACAAACTAAAGGCTAGGACTGGTATTAGTATTTGTTGTCCTCTCACTTTCTATTCAACTGTAAGGAGATAATACTTTCCATCATCATCTACGTGACAAAATAGAATAAAAACAACTTTTGAAAATGACTGAGTTTGATCTACAAAGCTAGAATTACACAGAACATCCATGTTACCTACCACAACAGTGTTTAAACATAGAATTTGGGTCACCCAAAAAACCCCACTGAATCCAACAACAACAACAATTTGGCACATTGGGTTTTTCCAGATAGGATTAATGCCTGCAGACGAAGGCAGCCTCCAGCGCTTTAAAAGCCAGAGAAGTGCAAGAATTCACGTTTCCAATAATCGCTGCCAAAAGCCACTTCAAATGAATATTCTGTTCGCTTCACGGTCACAGAGCAAGACATCGCACGTTGTTTGATGCGTATTAGGAGCATAAGCTGATCCAGAAAGGAGGCAGCAGTGCGATGTTGTAAGGGAGTGTACATGCGCTGTGTTGAAGGCTACCAGACAAATATATGCGGGGTATGAGGAGAATAAAAGTAACCTGAACACAGGCAGTGTAGCAGTGCAATTGACCTTCAATGATGATAAACTACACATATATGGTAGCAGTTGAATCGCCCTTCTTAGACGGACACCGTTTAAAACCAAGACGTCCTTGAGGAAACGGGAATTAGCAGCCTGTCAGCATCGCCGCCCGAGATCAGTCGGAGAAATACTGCTGGAGTCGCGGAGTCCTTTTACTTGACCCTGATTTTCAATGTGCCCCGTGGAAGCGCATCAGCACTAAACAACCTGCAGCGGCTGTGGGTGGCTGCATGTGACAATAGCCCTCATAGACCCCTAATGGCATCCGTGATGACTGTCTGCACAATATCTGAGAAAAACAACCCAGGAGACCGTGAATCATCGGTGAACTTTTGAAGGTAGTGATGCACAGGAAAACAGCATTAAAGGATAATTCATATGTATAATTGTTGCGTAACACGAGTGGATAGAGAGGTGCATGCATTAGCATTTTATTTGGCCAAAATATCCACTGAAATCAGCAGTACATTGGACTTTAGAATAATAAACCGCTCTGTTCTCGCGCCTTGATAAGCTTTGAAACTAGTTAGTGGTAGTCTTCCTCAGAGTGGCCTCCCTGGATCTTATTTCATCATCTAATCTGCACTTGAAGCAACACACACACGCACACACACACACCCAGACGCAGCGCTATTTTCAGTCTGATCTCCAGCTACTCGATACCAGAGAGTAAATTGCGCTTCTTGGATTCCACCGTTCAGTCCCTTCAGAGAACACAATAAAAGAAATGAAGGTGATTATTACAGCTGCTCGTGCTCTGGGCAATGATAGAAATGAGTTTTGACAAATAAGATTTGGGCCTCGTGGTGCTTTTATTTCTTAATCACAGCTCTGGCTCGCTGATGAGGGGGATGCATCCTGATTGAGGGTTAGTGAAGCATATTAATCCACACATTCAGATGATATTCCAGAGCCGAGAGTCCTTCCCCATAGAGACGTCTAACGGCTATTGACAGACCAGCTGAACTCGGGGGCCAGCCATCTGTATCATGCTGAAAAGGTCAGTGGTTTGATGTATAAACACCAATAGGAGGCTCTCAGCTGGAGCTGCAGAGCCCGGAGGTTTGGAGTGCAGGCCGCTGATGTGCACTTGAAGTGAAGCATTTTAACCCGCGGGTGCCGTGCCACAGTCGACCCGGCTCCGAGACGGCCATGTGGGCTTGAATATATTTAGAGGATTTGCATGTCTGCATGTGAGGGGTGAACTTACTGGTGATATCAGTGGATTCCAGGTAGAGGAGGCCCTCAGGAGCTCGGAGCTGGCTCACAGTTTTTCCTCAAGTTTAAGGGAAGATTACCCTCTCCAGACTGAATAGTCAATACGGCATTATCGCTATGCCACAACCCGCTGAATACAGAAACGTAGCCATATGCACTCTAGCTGTAATTCAGGTCATTACTGCATGATCCTTATTAGATAAATGCAATCTTTATTTACCCGCGACACATGGCCTCGGATACATGTATCTGCTGCGACAGCTTTGGCGTGCGGTTGGAGGGGGGGGGAGGACAAACAGACTCCCTGTGGGAGCTCAGCTACAGTCTCGCACTGATCTGCTCCACTGGTGTAGCTCCGGGGTTGTGCATCATTCCTAAGCCCCCACACACACACACACACACACACACACACACACACACACACACACACACACACACACACCCTCCCCCCACACCCCCGCCCCTGCTCCCTGCTAATCCAGATTCCCCTGTGCCTGGACTGAAGCAGCAACTGGTCAGGACGCTGCAGATATCGTCTGTACTTGGAACAGACTAACTTTGAGATCTTTGCCCTTTTATGTCTGATGTCTGATTTATACGTCTAAATCAGTGGCAGTCACTTAAAATTCAGAGAGGTCCAGAGACAGAGATCATTTCTGTCTGGTCTGGATCATCATAATGTCCGACTAGAGTAATGATTCAGTGCAAAATATATCACACTATTAGACGTATCAATGCCTGTGTTTCATCAGCAACTGTCAAAAATCAAAGTATAATCCAATAATATTTTGTTTTCAGTTTATTGTTAGTCCTCACATTGAGCTGGATGAATAAGTAGTCTAATCTAGGTAGGTTTATAACGCATGCGATTGGTCGGTGAGTTTCCAGTGCCATAAACTTTAGAAAAGCGTCGCCGATTAAAATAGAAACTTTCTGTCAAAATTGGACATTTCTTAATGATTGGAAAAATGGAAAACAATGAACTATAAAGGCAGGGAATGGAAACTGCAAATGCAATCACACAAACATAAGGAGACATAATGTATGCGTACCCAGGTCTGCACTGAGGTATTCAATGGGTGGAAAGCCCACGGGGAGCCCGTTCAAGCAAATTAGCCTTACCCGTAAGTCTATCAGCAGTCGACGCTAATATGCCGCAGTACAATTGGATCATTGGTGCAATTATCTCAGCGACCGTCTGCTGTGTTTTGTGTTCAGAGCCGTCACCTCACTCTGAACCAGAAAGGTGGCGCGTCTTAATTAAGACGTACAAAACATGCGAGGGAGCGGTGCCACGCGGCCGCCAATCGCCTCACGGCTTCCAGCAGCGCACATTACCTTTGTAATGAATTCCCACTTTATTCTTTTCTCTTTATAGAATGAGAGAAATAACAAAACAAATGAGTTTGGATTGATATTACATCACCTACCTCCTCACGGTAATAACACCTTTCTCTGTATTTAGAGATGCTGAAGAAGGATTGCAAGGGTGCAGAGGATTTCAGATTTGGGTTGGCAGAAATATGATACTGACAAAAAGGAATTTTGCACACATTAAAATGAGGAAAAGCTCAAAAGTGCAGTGTGCTGCCTCTTTTTGCTGCAATACATGCCCTCTTGTGTGTGCTGTGAAGACAGATGAGGAGAGTGGAGGAGGCTGCTGTTTGCTCCTAAACCGAGCGAGATCAGCCAAGGATACCCTACACACACACACACACACACACACGCACACACAATAACACAAAAAACAAGTTGCAACAGCCTGCCATCATGCTCAGGATGTTTGCATGTGTTCAAACCGCTGAGTCGCTACGGTCGGCTCGAATCATGACACACGGCAAAAGGACAACAAGTAAATGTCAGCGGGGGGGGGGGTCGGCGCTACAAGGTTAAATTCAAATGCCTATTGACTTCATGACCACAGGCGATGTTGACACTTGAGTGTGAAAACTAATTGGTAGATGGTTGGAGATTGAAACAGGAAATCACCACCGACCCGCCCCTCCTCTCTGTCTCTCAAGTCTAATCTTTAACATGCAAAACCTCTCATCTGTGGGCTCATTGAAAGTGATGAGTAACGGATGCTCTTTCGTGTTTGCCCTCGTGATCTTCTCCGCTCCAGTCTTCTTTTCATCCCCCTGCTCCACGGTAGAGATGAGCATCAGTGTGCCCCCCCCCCCGCTGGGTTTCCACTGATGAGAGGGTCCTCATCAATCGATTTGCCAGCTTTTACTCCGCGGGCTCTGATCAGCGGAGGCGCCCCACCACCACCACCACCACCACCACCATTATAATTAGCGAGTATTTTAAATGTGATCCTTCTCTTAATTCTACCTTCACTTGACACTTTTTAAATCATCCCCTGAAACTTGCATTTACCCAATTTATTGTATTTGATTGCTCTTAGCTTTTACTGTTCTTTGGCCATAACTTTTAAATGATGTTGTATTATTTTATATGTTGTCTTTGATCTGAAATGCTATTGTATTATTTTGGTTGTTGGCTTTGATTTGTGTTGTATTCATTGAAACGGCTGTTTTTGAAACGTGCTGTATAAGGTTCTTATTAAAAAAAACTGCCTCATTACATTCCGTATATCAAATTTACTGTCAGTTCAAACTAAGACCCACAATCATCCCCTTTACTTTGTTTTAATTCTGATTTTGACAAAACTTGCTGGTTCAATATGAATCAATCTGCTGAGGCAGACAACAACATTAGTGATCACCAGAGTGTGTTTGGACTGCAGAAGTGTTTTCTGTGTGAAGGCTGCTGTCACGACTGAGCGTCGGTAATTGCTCCTGAGCTGAAAGAAGTGAACAAAATGCTCTCAAGCAAAAACACTGAGATGAAAAACGTGTGTTTATTGGATAATATCCCCTGGATTTCTACTTCCCTGGCTCCTTCTGTTCATTTAGGATGGCGACTGTTGCCAAATCCCTTATTATGCCGCTATATTTCAGGACACCCTCTGGATATTGTTGACCCCACAGTTTTAAAGCACTGCAGCATTTTGAATCCCCCATCTTTTATTGCAGTAATTTCTGGGCCATCTCTC
Source organism: Hippoglossus stenolepis (assembly GCF_022539355.2). Lineage (NCBI taxonomy): Eukaryota > Metazoa > Chordata > Actinopteri > Pleuronectiformes > Pleuronectidae > Hippoglossus > Hippoglossus stenolepis. The sequence goes on from NC_061506.1 coordinate 11,067,458, forward strand.
CACTAGGACCCCCAATATGTGTTCACTGAAAGAAATATCTGTTTGCATGTGTTTTCCTCATCGTAAGAACGCTGTGTCATCCGGAGGCTCAGCTGCATGTAATCCTCCTTGAGATTGATTGTAAGTCATTACGTGGTAGGACAGAAAAATCAACACAAGTTTGGCTCCCGGAGAAATTGAAGGTCACTGGATTAAAAATCCTCCTGTTCAAATGTCTTTGTGACTGAATCAATGAAACAGGAAACAGTAAGGATGACTCCATTGTACTTCTCGTGTTTCTTTGTGCTTTTTTGCCCGGATGACTCAAAAACCACACAAGCAGAGTGTCCTTGATTCCAAAAGTTGTGTACAGCTTTTTCTTCTCGTGTGCCAACATGCACTCCCACTCCTTATCTTCACTCTCAACCCACCAACTGCAGTCTGGGGGTGCAGTCAGTTCCACATTAGCACATTGTCCTGCTTTGATGTCGCTCCCCTCCAGTGGGCCCCCTAGTGATGAAATTGGTCACGTCCGACGAGTGAGTCCTTCTGTTTCCCCAGCGAGGGATCAGCTCAAGTTCACAGCGAATGACCCTCACGAAAAGCGAGTGGCAGTCTCGGGGCCACGTCACCTTCTCTTCACCTTTGACTGCAACCTTTTCACGCTGCAGCACCGTGAACGAATAGCTGATGACAATATACCGACTTGAACTTAAGGGTTTTAAAGCTGCCCTTCGGAAGTTTCTTGTAAACTAAGTTACGTTGTATCTTTCGCCAGTAAGCATTGTGTGTATCCTTGAGGCTTGAATGCATTTCCTTCCCCATAGAAGCTCCGGTATGTATTGTTTATCTCCATTGTACTTACAGTCCTCCTCATTCATTTCTTAAGGCTCTACCGCCACCAACCGTGAAATGTGTTTTGCAGCACCAGTGACATAACAGAAACCACCCTTCTACCACCCCATGTGTTTGAGGTGTACTTAGCTTAGCCCACGTTCCATCCACTAACATGGAGGAGGCAAGATTTTTGACCTGTTCTGCAGCTTCACTTTTGAGGAGCAGTCATGTCGTCCATCTTTATTTAAAGTCTATGGCTGCAACAAGTCCTCAAATTTATATGATATATTGTCACAAACATTTTTTTTGATAGATTAACGTATTTTATGATTTGACAATGCTATGGTTAGTGTTGGTTTTGATTTAATGACAAAAACAAAACAATTTTGTTTTGCGATTCGGATTGAAAGCTGTAGAGCCTTTGTTGTTATGGTTACAAAGATGAGCACAGGGTTGAGGTGAGCACATAATCTCGGTCATGCCTTTAAATAATTTGATTGTTAAACCCGGGAAACCGAAGGAAATCCGAAGTTTAGTTGAAATGAAAAACTAAAAGCTTTTAAATTAGATATTGGGTTAGTGCCCATCTACAAGACGGGGCCTCAAGATGACGTGTCGTTGAAGACTTTCCCACATGGCCCTTACTATTTTATTTTGTATCATGTTGCATACGATATTACCAAAACACATTCATTCAATTAATCCGATACCTTGATTGGAACCAAACGTGGGAATCCACACAACCAAAAGAATGGATTGGAGCGGCAAAAAGAAGAGTGTTTCAAACGTGACTGTACAGACAGCATTTATGAGCTGCCATAGTGATCTTCAATAAGCACAGCATGTGAGTTTATTTAAAGAACCTCATCTGGTCATGACGCTTGCAGACACACATGACAGCGGAGTTAAAGCGGAGAGCGAGGAGAACTGCACGTGTGCGCCGTGGCGTGGGCCTTCAAGATGCGCACTGTCCAAACTGTCAGTCATGATCCATGTACACCTACGACCCCTTCAGCAAGCTGCTCGTCTCACACCTCATGGCGACTCTCGAAGACCAACCTTGATCCGTGCGTCTCGAAATAACTCAATCACTCAGGGGGTTACCGCTCGCTATCATCCACCGACAGTGTAGTGGATAGTGGAAACAAATGGAATTCTGTGAGTGAATTATCTGCAGCTCCGTGTTGTTCTGTGGCTTTTGAAATTGCTTGAACATGACGACCCAGTCTCAACAGTGCGGCACAATCAAAAGACAGCAAAAGTGAGGAGGAGGAGAAAAAAGAAAAAACAGTTAGCAGGGAGAGAGATAAAGAGATAAAGTGGGAAAAGGAGAAGAGAGGTGGTGAAGAACGGCAAGAAAACTGCAGTCCCACTCTGGGGACTGTTTGGGGTCTCTTTGAACACGAGCCAACAGGAACGTGTGCCGCAAAAGTGATTCCTTTGTGAAAAGTGAAGGGGGAGATTCCTTCTCACCTCCCCGGTCTCAGCCTTGCGCGCTTGTGCTTTAAATGTTCCTTAAAAGCCTTTTTTTTGTCGAGCGGGCTGATCTCTTAAAGCGCCATTTAACTCGGATTGATTCCAGCAGTGTCTTAGAGGTGCCACAGGAGACCGCTGATTCACTTCGAAGCTTATGAAGCCATTGTGATGATAAATATGTGCACGGCGTCAAGGTAGCGTTTTTTAAAGCGTTTACAAATCTCTTAACTGCGTCTTTTTTTTGGGGGGGGGACAATAAATTAAGAGTGGATGCAGCCACCTACAGCTGCGGTGAACAATGTGATGGGAATGAGAACTTCGACCGATTCCTCCTTTGCAAAATAAGATTTATTGGCGCCGTGTTGAAAACCAACAAATAATTGTGCATTCACTAACACATTTGTGGCCTTTACGCCAGAGAAAAAAAATCTCTGCAGGAATTCAAATATGATACAAAGCAGGCCCGGTGGAAGCAGCCTATAAATAGAGCAGTATAGGGCTTTGTGTTGCAGTGTCTTTCTTTTTGATTTGACACCAGCTGTGGTGGCTGTTTGATGTGCGCGGAGAAGCTGTCTCTGCATCCTCACAAATTAGGGCACATACACTGTATTCGCAGGAAGGCATGTCATTACGCCACAGTGGCTTCGTTTAATTTGATCCGATTTAATTAGATGTGATGTGTGTTTGTCATCCTCTCTGTGTCTTTGCCCTGTGCAAGAACATGCCACAGCTAACTGCCATTAGATATATATACGCGAACCGGGCTCTTCTTTCCGATGTTCAGCGGAGGGGAAGCCAGTGGAGGAATGATCCCTCTCTGGATTTGTGGTTCTGATTAAAAGAAAAGCAAAGTGAGATGAATTAGTGAATTACTTTTAAACTTTTGGTGATGACTCCAGATGGTGAAGTAGTTGGCCAGAGTGGGCGGTTTTCCACATTTTCAGTGAATTCTCAGAGAATAATTCATGAATTTTGATGAAACAAATATCAGACGTGTTTTCGGCACTAATATTTATGAGTGTGTGCAATTTGAAGAGTATATTTGTTTAGTCAGTCCTGTCATGTGTTAAAAGGTCATTACATAACAGCAACCATTGCTTTGCTGAAGTACTGTATGTCTGTTTCATAGACCAAAAAATTGTTGCATTGTTACATTGTTGTTGCATTGTTACATTGTTGAAATTATTTAAAATACATATAAATAAAATTCAAACTATTAATAACAATCATACATTTGGGTCCAAATCACAAGTTGACGAATTCACGAGATGTTTTTCAACTCGTCTTCCCTGTGGCTTAATGTGGCTTTTCGCTGGGTAATGATGGTCACCTGTCAAAAGCCGTCATTGCATTTACATTAGGTGCTGGTATAGTGCTACTTCTCTAGAGCCGACTAGACGTTACAATTACTCGCTATCGCAAAGTGGCAAGGCTACTTTCTTAGCATGCTAAGTACGGCAGTAGCAAAGAAGTGATAAATGTACAAGGAACAAAAAAACAAGAATTAACATTGGCGTTGCTTTGTACCACGAGAAACAGGCTGTAGAAAACTCACAACATCAATTATGCACAAGGAAAAACATGCATCATAGCACCTTTAAGATGTAGATTAACTGTCCTTCAGCAGGTGAATGTGAAAACAGGCTTCCTCTTGTGTATTAATTAACACAAAGTACAGCAAAGATGGGAACCAGATTACTTAGTTATGCAGGTGTTTTGACCGAAAGGAAAGTGGCTTAAAACCCTGTTGAACTTGCAGTTTGCAGAAGCTTAAAGTCATTGAGAGTCAACGTGGTTCCCAAGTTTTTTTTTCCGCTGCATCGCAGGCAGAAATAGGGATTGTCAGAGCGAGCGTTGGAAGCAGGGAAGAAATGCTGATACATCTCAGGCTCCAGCACAGTCGGAGAGCACTGAACACAAAAGAGCTCAAATCAGAGTATGCAAGTGAGAGCTACTTGACTTGTTGCGTTGGCTTATGCCTCATCTGCAGTGGAAACTGTAAATGTAAATGTCACATGTGGTGCCAAGTGAACTCGAGACACAATACCCAATCAGCCACCATAGATATCGAATACTTGTTGTAACTGAAATAAAAACAAAGTCAATGCATGATGCTTGAAGAAGTTTGTTTTTTTTCTTTTTTTTACTGACAAGAAAACATAGATTGTGCAGGATTTGTGTTCCACTAGTCAAGAGATTCCTGTCACTCTGTTTGATGTCACAATATTAGAGTTGTTCTTTGCTTCTTCTTCACTCACATAATATTTTGGGTGCTGAGGTTGGGTATTAGTTTAGGTTTTTTACATTTCTCTCAAGCCATTTTCGGGACGTGAACTCAAGAAAATGTCCAAGAGATTGTAGTTGGAGATTGTCCAGGTCAGACGTGTTCACAACCACAGGGAATAATCGGGAAATCGGGAAAAAAACATGTAGGAGGCAGGACATGACGTATGAATTCCGCTGTGGAATTTCTTTCCGTCCTTAAATATTCGTATTCTTTCTGTTTTGTTTTTGTTTTCTACATTTGCATCCATCGGGGGAAATATCAGGAAAGTGTCCCAACTTCAGTGCATGTCTGAAAGCAGCTTAATTACACCTGGAATAAGGAATTGATTGACTTTTTGTGAGGGCAAACAATATCATATTAGCAACAAGCCAGGAGAGTCAGTGAGGGTGAAAGAAGAAAAAGGTGAGGAGACACAGAATAGACATTGATTACAGATTGATTCTATGCTCTAATGCAAATATGTCCTGTCCACTCCAGTGGTTTCGTATTGGACTGGATTTCCTTTCCGCTTACAACTGGCTGGGATCCCCTGTAATGACTGTCATCGTACTTTTCCCCCGGTTGCCTTCTTTCGTTTCCCTTATTACTTTGTTGTTGTAGCTTTGATTCGGTATCACAGTCAACATGACTACAAGCAAGTCATTCTGCCCAAGGATTACCAGTGTAAGCTGTCACGCTCGGCTGCACCGCAGATGTGCTTTTGCTTTGCTTAAAAATAATTGCATTTCTTTTTTTTTTTTTAATTTATGGAATTTCTGACTTTTACCGAACAGTAAAAAAAGGATCATGGCTGCAGCTCGGTTGATACCCTGCGTATTTTTGAAATAATCAACTGGGAGGCGGAGAAGTGAAATGTTGTGATTACTCTGAATCTGCTCTGCTCTGTGTGAAGAAATGAGGAACCTGGGCTCAGCACCTTCTATATTACCGGAGCAGTATAAATCTAAGATGGGCTTTCTTTTCTTGTTATGAACCAGACAGCTGGATGTAATGATAATACTGCAGTTGACTTGACAATAACCTGCAGACAGTAAGCCAAATCAATAGAGCCTTGTGGACTCTGGGACCCCTTGAAGTTGCAAAGGAAAAGTCGGGAAGAAAATAACTCCGGCTGGAGATTAGAAACGCTAAAGTAGCATTTTAGAATATTTTGACTATTATTATTAGTTCCACCGTTGGACATCTGAGAAGCAGTTGTCTGCAGGAGTAATGAGATAAATGTAGGAAAGGACTTCCAACAATAGCGTGAGATGAAACGTTAAAGGACCACCATTCAATTCTAGCATGTTTTGAGGATAGTTCCTGTGGTGCATTGGGCCCTTTGTTAAAGGGACATAGCATGCAAATTCACTTGTTGTGCTTACAGTTAATGGGTATCTGCATGTCAACAAATTGGAAAAACAGCGTTTGTTATAGTTCTCTAAGTCAGAACGTCATGAGCTCGTTGCTTCCTGTAGTCAAATACCATCTCATGGTCTTGCCCCCCGTCCCCCACTGTTACTTCGGGTTTCCGGAGGCTGAGCGCAGCGCCTCCAAGCAGCGGCTGTTGCGACATTCTCCCTGGTCAGCCCGATTCACTCACATGTGGCATTTGTCTGATCTGGGACTGGGAGGCTGCAGCAGCTGCGGCACCGCTCCCTCGTGAGCTGGAATTGTCAGCACACAGCAGCAGTGAGGACTCGCAGTGTTCAGCACTGTAACCCGAACCCATTAGGTACAACAACCGAAGCAGAATGGCTGACCTTATATACAGTCTATGGGCTGACCAGGGAGGTCCTGTGAACAGCCAGGCGCGGCGAGCGGTCTTCACTGCCAGCTAACTCCCAGTGTTCAGCTCTACTATGGGTTACGTAGTTCCGTTAGTAGTTCCGCCGGGTTACAGTAGTTGGTAACGGACAGTGCGCGCAGCGAGCGCGTTTCAGCAGCAGCCGCCTGGCTGTTCGGCATTCCGCTGGTCAGCCCATAGACTGTACATAAAGGTCAGCCGCGATTCTCTTTCTCCGCGTTGTTGTACCGTTGAATGTCGGGTTAATGATGTCTTTAGCCCCTCTTCTCTCTGTCTGTCTGCTTGTGTGCTTGTAGTGGATGGGGGACATTTAATGGATTGAAAATTAAACTCCAGGACAACAGGGAATACAAGTAGGATGATTTTGATAATTTATATCATAAATGTAATTATATCGTTAAATCATGGGGGGGGAGCTGGCTCTAGCTTAAGGACAGGCAGTCAAACAGGTCGCTCTGTGAGGGCTGTTTATAAGGTAAAGGTGCTGTTTAAGTCCTTGGTATTTGAGTATGTTACAGACATTTATTAGAAGCCATATCAACTTGGTAAATGGGCATATGTCCTTTAATTCAGAGATTTCTAAAATAATGTCGTAATATTATGAAAATAAAGTTGTGATTTAATGAGAAAAAGTCATATTTTGAGAAAAAGAACCAACAAAGAGAACCCGTGTTCGTCAGAGTTCAATTCCCCCTGGATCCAAAATCTTGATCACCCACAATAACTTTACGGTCGACCACTACTAAACACCCCCCCCTCCTCAAAAGAGGCAAAATTTCCACCAAGTCTGAGTAGTTCCTTCTTCAGAATGGACAGTTTCTGACTCTAATCTCTGATACTTATGATAATGTGGTGCTAACGTGGCCAAAGATTATGCATTTCATGATTTGTGAAACTTTAGTATAAAGTATAATTTTACAAAATCGTCCAAATTACTCATTTGAACAATTGTGACATTCTGATATTCCTCCTCTAAAATGACACATTTCTTCTGGTAACATTATGACTTTAGTCTTGAAATCTCAGATATTTTCCCCTCTAAGTGGCCCTTATACTCTGCCATTGATAATATATTGACTATAATTAAAATATTATTATATGTACCAGCCCTCAGTAGTGTCTGCAGCTAGTCTTTTCAGGTTGAACACGCCCCCGACAACCTTTCCACATAAACTTACCGACCTATAACTGAACCTATTGCTGTTGTCCTGGTTCCACTGCCCTCTGAGCTCTTTGCAGACAAAGTTGTGGGGACGAAATGTCCGCCCCCTTCTAGACACTGTACTAAATCAAGTCTCAGGTACACAGCGGGATGAGGTTTGCAGGGCTGTCGTCTGTCTTTAGTCAAGTTGCCCGAGGTTGGTCCAACAGACGTGTCGTCATACCTCAAAACAAAACACCAGCAACCTGTGTTTTACTTCTGTATGGATATGGGCTTTTATTCACTTTTTATGATGTGGGAAAGCGCAGAGCCCATTTTTCGACACAAGTAAAACCGACGACCTCTGTCGCACTGCCACCTTTTTAATGAAGTGCTTTGTTCTACCGGTGAAGAGCTGTGCAAACAATCCTTCCAGCTTTGTGAAATACTGCGGAAAAAGCAAGGCAGACCTGACCACCTTTGTCCTACAAATTCTCAAAGGGTTTCAGCTTGTGGGAAGCTCCGGGTTATGGGTCATTAAGTTCCTGTAGTAGAGAAGAGATATATGTAGCCTGAGCGGCGATCCTCGGGGAGAAGTTCACACAGCACTTGGCGCAGTACCCCCTCGCTGCTTTGAGTGCACAGCCATCGCTGGGGGCAACTCAGAGGAGGAGTGCAGCAAAAAAATTTATCAACTCGCACTGTGATGGCTTGACAGTGAGAGAACGGAGCTTATCGGAGCTAAATCAATGCGGACGTTTGCATTCATTACAATCAACTTGATAATCGTTGATATGTATTTGTCTGAACCAAACTCCCGGACCAGCTGGCCGTGCCACAAAACCGGTCAGCTGTCCACTGAGCCCCCTTCTGTCATTCACAAGCCAGATGACATGATGCTTTACGTCAGCCTCGTGCACCTTCTGTGCTTCTCATATTTCCGGCACGTGTTTTTCCGATGCCAGGCCGGGGCTTAGACTGGTTTCAGACAAAACAAACGCTATCACCCCAGTTCCCAGTGTCCTCTCGTGCGAATTGATCTGTAATTTCACTTGGGATAATAAACACACGAGGTCCAGGTTCTGTATGGTTCATCTCTTGTGTAAGAAGGCTCAACCAGCTTGTGTTTTGTTTTTGTGTGTTTGCCTATTTGCGCAGATTTAGAAAGCCTCACTCTTCACAGAGAAGAAACATTTCCAGGAGGTTAAAGTGCCAATTACAGGTATTTTAAAGAAAAGATCTCTCCTGCGGAAATCAATTAACACCTAAACCTGCAACTCAATGCAGCTTTTAGCCAGTTTCACCTTATTGTCCGTACTCCACCGATCAGCCTTCATAACGATCGAGGAGAAAGAAAGCTAGGCCAATGTTGCACAAGCTAATTGTACTGTACATTACCTGCTAGGCACAAAAGAAGCGAGCAATCAAAGCGAACTAAGACTGAGTAGTTTTCCCTGAAGTGTTTGAACAAACCAAGGCCGAATGTTTGAAAATTACAATACATGTTCCAACAGTCACCTCCATTAGTATGCCGATTGCAGCACAGCATGTAAATACTCGATTGCTACCTTCACCTTCAGCTAAATTAATCTGTTGCCTCAAGTTTCTTTTGATTCCATTCTCCGGGGGTTGAAAACAGAAGTGTGCATACCTCTCCGGCACATAGAAATGTGTGCATGTTCAAACAGCATCCATCTGTGAGTGTTCAGGTGAAGCCCTGATACGTACAATAGCAGACAAAAGAAGCCTTTCAAAGTAGCCTCAACGGCGTCAATGGGGGCTGTAGCCTTCACACCACAGAGTCTCCCACTGTGGGTGTAAGAGCTTCTTAACAGCAGCATGCCCTGCAGGTCAGCTTGATGACTGAACATTAGCGAGGTACTCACCATGTCGCAGTCAGATACGAGCCACGTCGCCCGTAGAGCTTTGTCTCTCTGTCACGGCACGCGGATATATTTAGCATATTAATAAGATACAGATAACAGACACATTTAGCATCTTAATAGGATGCTGATAACATTTCTATTAAAGGGACTCACTTAACACACACAGGCAGATTTTTTGGGGTTCAGAGCACCTAATGAAATTAGCTGACAAATCAGTCAAACTGACGTACATTGGTTGCGCAGGTTGTCTACAAGGGGGAGGAGTTTGAGCACAGTCAGACAAGTTGCGCCGTGGTGGTCAAAGAGAGTCAAAGTGAAACCAGAATAAGCAGGTTCTGGTTTTGGAACATGATGGGGAATATCCCTTGAATATCGCTTGAAGGTCTTACGCAGTAGTTAAGTTGCCAAGTGGATGTCGGTGACCACCAGCAGAGGTTTGGGACACATCTTCAGTCCTGTACCTTAGTGTCATCAGGTGTTTTGGCCTTAAAATACCAAGACACCCTCTTCTCAGGCAGGCTGATCAGACCTGGGTGTGTGTCCCTGTCGTCTTTGGGTCTAGTTGGGACCTTTCCTCCTGATCCAGAGCCGCAGTGTTCTACAGTCTGTTGAAGAACCTGATGGTGGATGTTGCAATGAAACCCCTGCATTACTATTAAATTACAATTAAAACCTTTTTCTAAATCATACTGCCGTGTGTAATGGATCGTGACTCTGGCCTCATACTTCATTTTATATTATTTTTTCTGACCAGATGTTACCATGGTTACAGCTTGCACTGGTTCCTCATGTGCCTAAACACCTTGTAATTGACTATTAAAATACATTGTTTTGGGTAGAGATTTGAACAAAATAACACTTAAGGACAATTATTTAATTGTTAGCGTTCGGCAATCAAATCCCCTCAACTAACCGGCAGAGCTACACAAACCAATAAAATATAAATCCATCTAAAAGTGGATGTTCTTTCAAAGTTGCTCTGTACAAAACGTCCTTCCCGTTGTTCGCTACAATGCGGACATAAAGTTCCACAGTATCATAATTCAGAATCTATAGTTAGCCTCACTGGCAGGCTGAAGCTTTTTACTGTAGATAATACAGATAAAAGCATGTGATGGAGGACAATAGAGAGAAAACTATATGGGGTTGAAAGAGAGACGGCATGATGACACCAGCGTTTTTTCAAAGTTCCATCACTCTGGAGAGAAATTTACTTGGCGTTTCTCAGACGGCACAAATTGAAACATCAACCGTGCGCGGCCTTGTGCGAGATGAAGAACAGGCTGCGGCAGAGCCTGAGCGATGTCATTAGTTCACACGGAGACTCGCAGCAAGCTAAAGGTCATGTGCTTTTTGAATCAACATTATATTATACATTTATGGGCTTGGGTTGGAGTTAACCACAGCGAAGTGCTGATTTTTCACATCAGCAGAATACACTGGACTCGGTTTGTACTGACAGTAACAATTCACTTACAGGCCAAACTAAGAAAACACAGATTTCTATGCACACTTTTGTGTTTGTTTGTATTTCCTGCTACCATGACATTTATCCTAATGCCGCACGCAGCACCACATTTACTATTTCTGACATGTTTTCTGTGGAGAAGTGTATTGTATGTCAAAGGTTCTCCTGCTGCGTTGGCACAGTGATTGATGTTTGTACAGTCCGTGTTGCATTTTAAGTTTAAACACAGATTTGCATTACACTACTTACAGTCTCCTATGGTAGTTTAAAAGAAAATATATTGATAGAAGAAATCACAAAGGATTCTCTCAATCAAAATGATAACAAAAGACCTAGTTTGATGTCGTTGTGAAGCAGCACGGGATCATGGGAGTTGTTGTCTTCACCACTACTCCTGTGACGAATTAAGGTAGTTATTAAAGTTTATCAGTGGAAGTGGAAGTGTTTTCTGAAAAGAAATAATAAGTAGGACTTGCAGCTGAGAGAACGATACCATGCAAGGCAGTGTTATGATATTAAAGACGAAAATGAACCCACAGAACATTACCCAACATTGATTCAATGATGAAGACACATCCTGAGGTCTGCGAGGTTAAGTTTCCCAAAACTGCAAGTTTTATTTTTTATTTTTTTGATGAACTCAGCTTGTACACTCTTGCAGTTCACTACCCCAAAGGCTGGATAAGCAGGCCTGCGTCCACAAGGTCAGCAGTTCAAATCCCCGGAGCAGCTGTTTAAGAAATAAAGAAATAAAACCCCTGCAGGGAGAAAGTGAGTAAGTGAGTGGGTAGTTCTCACCTCCGCAGTGGTCTCACTAAGTGTGCTCTGTCACAGCTTAAACCCTGAATGTTTTGAGATTAGCCCCAAACAGCTTTTGATCAGGGAGTTCAAGTGAGTTGGACATAATTCTCACCTCTCACCGTCCCCTTCCCTTTTTATCTCCAAAGTTAGAATCAGCAGCTCTGTAATCAGCTCGGAGTGCATCAGTGTGTGTATGTTGTCGTGTCATCTTTTGCTATGTCTGGAGGAAGATGGTCTATGTTATCATAAATGGAAAATAGATCGCATTTATACAGGTCTTAACGATTCACCCACACGTATCCAGGATATCGTCTCTATGTCGTTTCGTTTAAGTTAATATAGAAATTCTAAAACTCAGCAAGTGACTTCTGGATTGAAAGGCACTCAAGCCCCAATGCAAAGAAAAGAAACGATGACAGGAATGTGTATGTTGATAAATCTGTGGTTAGGAATGCTCAGTAGGAAGCATTAACCCAGGGAAGCACCAAGTTAAGGTAATTTCAAGGTTTTCAACCAATAACCTTTTCAAGATCATCATATAAACTCACCAACAGGAGAATATGCATTGTATATGCATCGTTCTGTGAGATGGCACTCGGGCTCGTGCGGTTTAATGTGAACGCCATCTCATATGAATTCATTTGCTCACTCAATCTCACGGGCATCCTTGAATATTATCTCAAATATGCACATTAAGCATATGTCAGGGCTGGGTAAACTATAATTTCAGACATGACATATGGATTTTTATCTCTTTCAGACGTTTCGATGATTTATTGCGTGTCATTTCTGTCAGTAGAGCGGGTGAACATTCATCAATATTTTGTGCCTACAGTTTTTTACGAGAGGGCAGGACAGGGCCAAGATTAGTCAAAGTCATGAAACATTCATACCGTATGCCGGTTTTTTAAATATAAAATGCATTACTCTCGGGGGGGGCGCGTGATATTTGCTCATGAGCTTTATGACTTTGTTTTGATAGCGAGCCTTTGATGACAAATGTCACGTATAATTAGCATAATGGCGTATGTCTCAAAGCTCATGTACGAGTGACGCCATGCAATTTAAAACGGTGATTTATTTGAACTTTAAAAAGAGTGCAGTTTGCTCGGGAAGGACAATCCAAGGTTGAAGTCAAGACAGGGTGATCATCGCATTAGTATTTTCTTAATGCCATTTGAATGTTACTTCAAAGACAAGATTATTATATTTGGTTGATTTGATTTTAGTTAAACCCCACAGATATCATGACACGGCGCACTCGCAGGCATATTCTGTTCGTAACATCCCCAAAAGGGCTTTGACTTATATAACAAATCTTTGTTGTCATTGTCATCCTCGTCACTACAGGCCGCCCCGGAGAAAACTTTGAAACCTCTGAAATTTAGTCAGACATATTCTGGGTTAGAGCTCCACAAATAGAGCTCAGACTGGAGGAGAGGGCTATGGGCAAATTGCTTGGGTTAATGAGTTTGTGAATTATTCATGTTCAGGTCTAAGTGAAACGGGGGAGTCTGAGTAATCTGGCCAACAGTCTTCATCATGGTTTTGCACTCGTAACTGAAAGACTCGGCTACCTGCTGTGTAACAGGAACACGTTCTTCTTCTTCTGTTTTCGGTTTATTGGCGGCTGGCAACCAACTTCAAGGTGCATTGCCGCCACCTAGTGGATCTGCCTCTTTGGGAATAACAGGAACACGTTGTTTTCTCTTATTTGTTATCTGGAACCACCCCTTTAGAAGTTTCCACGTTTTATTGTTGAATCAAAAGGAATTAATGCAGCTCCTTTGGTGTCAAAGTCTACAAAGTAAGTCTAAAGATATAAAGTAAGAATAAATGGTTTATAAGTGTACAGTTCTAATGCTGATTTAATCGAGAGGCAGAAGATAGCGGTAATGCGCCTCGACGTTGGTTGCCACCCGCCAATGAACCGGACAAAGAAGAAGAAGAAGAAGCTGATTTAATCAAAAAAATAAAACAGGCATGACATATGAGTTGCATCACTTGATTTCCAAACATCAAAAATGTACAGTCTATTTGAGGATTTACCTCAGCAGGATTCTTGCATTATTTTTTGAAGACAAACCTTCAAACCACCCACCCACACACCCACACACACACACACACACACACACACACACACACACACTTGATCATCCTCTCTGGCACATATAACCTTTTCCAAAGAGACTGCCTTTTCCCTCGTGCAGTTTTAACTTCAATGGGGTTAGAAACACAATTACCTCATCTTCCCCTGAAATATAATCTGGGCCTGTAAGGAAAAATCAACAGAGAGAATGAGCGAGAGGGAGATATGGTGGTGGTTGTGGCGATGACGGTGGAGCGGCGCGAGCAGAAATGAGGGCAGGTGTAAGGGAGATAAGGAACGTTAGCGGCGCTCATAAGATGATGAGTCAGAAAAGGAACGGTCGGGAACAGAGTTCAAATGAGCTGAGCTTTCAAACAGCGCCTTAATCATCCCCACTGTGTATAGCCTCTTATGGTTTGCCAAAACCTCGGCAGGAGGAAAAGGATAAATTCTGCATATAAAACGGGGGAAGATCAGAATGTGTTCTATCCCTGCAGGCATGTGGAGACACTTTACTGTACAACACATCACACATATGTCATAGAATAGAAAGTGCAAGTCTGAACATTTTATCGACAGAACAATCATTTGACGTTACGGATGCAAAGCTGTGCCTTAATAAAAACACGATGTCGGGCTATTAGGACAAATTAATAAAGCCTGTCTAAAAACCACTGATGCCGTTCTCCCAAGGCTTTTAAATCAAATTAGATGGGGTTGTAAACTGCTTAGCTTTTAAAGCTTTAATTGCATGAGATAATGGAATTACCAGGTTTTGCAAATATCTTTCATTTTCATCAGAAATGTCAAAAGGAATATTCAAAAAACTACTCCAACACAGTGCGCTCAATATACTGTGTGATGTCTATTACAGATCATGCATGCATGCAGACAAGGGGACTATATCATAGGTGGCAATTTCAAGTTTTCTATGCAAATTTAACATCTATGCAGCATCCCTATTTCTGCCTCCTTACCTGCAACAGTTGTCTACTCAGTTCACCGACTCCATTGTTTCTGGCTCGCATTCTCTTACATGTCCTGCATCCAATTTGGCTTTTAATCAAAGGCAGTTCCTCCTCCTCTTCCTCCGTTTACAAATAGCACAACCAGGGACGGGGGAGGGGGGGGGACGCACAGCGCCATTTCTAATTGTCTGCGTTGGGAGTAATTTGTCGGGGAAAACAAAATGCTCCTCCGATTTTGAATAATCTGACTTAAAGGTAAATGAGTGTGAGTGCTTTGAACCCGCTTGTCTTAGACATTAGCCACGCACATCCAGCTGATCGCTACTTGTGGGGTTACTGCACGCTTTGTCTAATTCCTGCTCGTTTCAGACTTCAAACTGCTAGAAAGCTCGGTTATGGTGTCTTTTTAACGACACCCGAACATTACTGAAGCGTGGAAGTGATTTACAGTTCACTGCCAGAGGAGTAGTGTGGAGCCTATGTGGAAAAGTCTCCACAGGACAAACACAAGCATCAGTTTCTATTTCATCCACAAATAATATTTTGAAATTGCAACCTAAACACTGAATTACATGAGAATAGAAAAATTAAGCAAGTTATTCATATTTTTTCAAACCTTTATCCAGTCATTGCAATATTGAAGCAGGTCCTCTCTGGTCTGATATAAAGTTTATTTGTCGATTTAGTTGATATGTTTGTCTTTAGTCATTCCCTACATTTATTATAAATCTTTAAAAGGATATGATGTAGCCGACTTGACACTAGAATCAAGCGACAGGCGACACAACCCCTGTCCCAGAAAATGAGTGAACCAAAGGGACTCAAGAAAAACTATTATCTTGCGGCCATCTGTTGCAGGAATTCTTCAAACTGTCGGCTGACATCCTGAAATACATCCTAAAGCGGCAGTATCACAGCTCCAGCCCCTGCACTTCCTCTCTCTTTGTATATTGTATATAATGTATACTATTGTGTGAACCCTGGGATTTTGATCTTTGTAAATTGACAATAAGAGAGTTTGATTAAGAGTCCTGGCCTGTACAGTGCTACACCAGAGCTATAGGGATATATATATGTCACAAATCTCTGCAGCCCCAGTCAAGCCCCCACATGTATTTTAGTAGGCTTTATTTTTAATAATAAATATATTAATAATAACGACGTCTGGAAAGTTAATAACCCTACAGCCCCTCGCTCCCAACTCGATCCAGGGCTTTGTGCTCATGCAGGGATTGTAACATATGCGTGTGTGTGTGTAATGCACTTCTCCTTCTGGCTGCACTGTGGATATTTTGTATTCACATCTGAGGTTATGATAGACATTTATTCAGTAACATTGTAACCAAAGCACCGCAGTGCGCCCGTGTATAGTCAGCGGTGAAAGTTATTCTTGTTTGCAGAAGAGATATGTGATGATAACCAGTTTACCTGTTTGTTAAAAGCGTGTGTTGTTGTTGTGGCTGCAGTTTGGATATTCTTCATTTAATTGCTGATTTTGTGACAGCTTGTTTTCCTGAAGCATTACTACTATTGCAAAGCTGTCATGTTTTGTAAATGCAAAGTTTTGTATGAATGCACTTTTTTTTTCATTGTGCTTTCGGATGGGGATAGGCGCTGTCCGGTGCTGAAAGAAATTTCCTTGTGGTCACTAATAGTTAATTGAATATTCTTTGTCAAAGTTCCTAATTATTAAGTAAGAGGAACACCCCAAAAAATGGCTTGATGCTGATTCCATCTTTCTTTTTCTGAGGTGCAATTTTTTCCGAACCATTGTCACACATCATGCTAGATGTGAATAATTAGGCACGTCAAAATTCGACTCTGGATTATTCGCTCTTTCATTTATTCACATCGATGTTGATGTGCAAAGGCCTTTAGATGCATCTGTGACTTTAGCTGCTGCACTTTAGCACCACACTCCTCATTTAGCAAAGGGTTGGGTTTTTTTTAGCCACCCTTGCCCACTTTGAGATGTTTCCAAGAACTTTCATCAAGCCAATGTTCTGTACTTTCTCCTTTTCTATAGAGAGCAAGAACACGGGCATCTGAAGCATATTTCTGCCTCATTATTCGACCACATCTCTGTTCCGGTGTTCTTCTGAGAGTTGGTGTACACAGAGACGCAAAAAAAGAAGAAAAATATGATTTACCTCAGCCTGTGGTAGGAGAAAGTTGAATCTAATATAATTCCCAACTAAAATGTTCTCTGCCTTGTGTGTGGTAGCTCTGACTCCCGACAGCGTCTTTTCCCGGCTGCTGCCGAGTTTCTTTTCCAAGCACATGCTTTAGCTGCCAAGAGACCTTCACCCAGTTTCGTACAGGACTCACAGACGTATACAGACTGCTCAACCCAGTTTACTCTACACATTTAACTGCGGCTGCCCCGATTTCCTTGAAGATGTGACAGTCCCATGGATGGCGCACTTGAAATCGACGCCGGTGTTTGCATGTTAAAGAGTTGCTAAGTGGATGAAAACCAACATATGGACTTTCTCAACGTCCCTCACATGTATCAGATACTTGGCTGAGAGCATAATAAATGAACGGCGGGGACTCGGAAGCTGCGAACACCGTGTCCCACTCGACACACTTCAGAACACGAGATCAAGGCTCGCTCAATTAAGAATAATTTTCCATGGAGATTTAT
This sequence comes from Hippoglossus stenolepis, assembly GCF_022539355.2. Lineage (NCBI taxonomy): Eukaryota > Metazoa > Chordata > Actinopteri > Pleuronectiformes > Pleuronectidae > Hippoglossus > Hippoglossus stenolepis. The sequence continues at coordinate 11,084,823 of NC_061506.1, forward strand.
GCTAATCCGGTGGCATTGCAGCATTACGCGCTAGACTGCTGTACATGTATAATACATGTTTGTCTGTGAAGGAGAGCATCTTCAAAGCATCATGTGTGTCATGTGTTGCGATCCCCCTCCCCTGACAACCACCAGTCGGTCTCCTCAACGCTGTTTAAGAATGACTCACACAGCTGGAGACTAAAAATAGCCCATAAGTCTCCCTCCTTGGCTCACAATCGCTCCCTCTTATCTCTCCGCCGCTGTTTCCCCCTGTCTCCTCTCCTTCTTTCAATTGTCTCGCGCCGCTCCCCTCTTGCCGCATTTTCCACACAAATACCCCAAACTGGTGAATTAGAGTATGAATCATCATCGGTGTCCTCCGGAAAAAAAGGAAGCAGGGAAAATAACGAGGGAGGAGGGAGGAAAGAGAGACAGGGAAGGGGGGGATGATGTAGCACAGCTGGGAAATGATGAACTCGAAATGTAGGTCAGAGCGAGATGATGTTATCAAAAACTCAAATCAGACAAAGGGAAATGATATGGCTTCGCTCCATGTTTATTATTGCGCTCACGTAACCTACTTTGCGGTCCGACTGCGCCGCGATGTGACGCTGTCATTTCCTTATTGTCTATTTATATTAAAAAAGAGCAAAGTTAAGTAGATCTGAATGAACGACTTCTGCAAACTCGACTACAACCTTGTACTGACAGTCACTGAGCTGATCCGCCGGAGCAGGTGGAGGGTGAAGTGCCAAACTCAAAAGCACCAGCTGGGGATGGAGGACGGCGCTCTGTGCTTAAGACTTTATGTCAATACACGGGGCTCGTATTTGGCTTTTTTATGTTTTGATGTTTCCCATCAACGTCTCTTGAGGAAGACCCTTCAAGATATGTGCCATGAAATTCTATTTTCTTTTATTCAAAGGTCCCTGAACCCGTCTAAACACACGATTTTGCTGTTTGTTCAAAGGGTTCCCATGCTTCCCTGACAAATCTGTTTGTGTTTTTTTTTTTCATGACCTTTTCCTGTTGCGAGCTGTGTTGGCACGGTGAATATAATTATAAAGCTAATCCTCTCTTACGATGTACGATCAATAATTCGAAGATTACTGAATTGTATTGAAATTTGGACTCGTCATAGTTAGCAGTGTAGCGTATCTAATAAATGCCGTTCCGATTGATCCACTGTGAAACGCAGCACACAGCTTCAGGCAACTGGCTGTCATTCACATGTAAAAAGGTGTGGCCCTCTGTGGTCTGCATTTTGAATCTATAATATCTTCCTTGAAATCTAGAGCCTTTGTATGATTATTGGGTTTTTGGGGGTAATGCAATCAATTTGAATTGTTTGCTGTAACAAAATATTGCAGTGGATCCATTTTCAAAATGGTGTTTATTATCTGTGGCCTTGAGCTGTTTTCCCTTCTGTATCAGTTTAAGTGTGGCCCTGCAGGTGGTTTGAGATCGGCTACACACTCCTTTGTTTACCAATATCTCAGTTGTACAATATTCAGTATGGATGGATGACTCAGTGGGCCTGTGGGTCAAAGGGCCCAAAGGGTCAAAGGGGGCCCCTGGTACGGAGGACAAACACAAAGAGGCATAAAATTACCACAAGGTGACATTAAATGGCCGCAGAATCACATTAAACGACCACAAACAGACACTTCATTATCAAAGTGCATTAAAAGAACGCGAAGAGAGGCAAAATGACCAATATATGATGTGTAATGACCACAAAGAGATTAAACGAGCAAAGAAGGACCACTGTGATACAAAATGACAAATAAATTACATAAAATGACCACAAAGTGACATCAACTGACCACAGTGATACAAATGTTGAATAAAAGATGTACAATTACCACAAAGAGACATTAATGACCAATAAATGATGTAAAAGGACCACAAAAGAAACACAAAATGATGACAAAGTAACATTGATTGACCAGAGTTACAAAATGACCTATAAAAGATGTAAAATGACCACAAAGAAGACAAAACAAAATGTCTGAGGGATGGGGTTTTTTCTACATGTGTCTCTAGATGCCCATTGTCTCCTAGTCCTTCCATGACGCTCAGAATTTAACCTGCAACCTCAAACCTGCTTTCCAACTAACTTTTTAACATTTGTCCATAAGTAAAACGAAGAGCTCAGTCCAAACAGACCTTCATCGGCGTATCCAACTTCCCAGAAACATTACCAAGTGCTGCTTGGTGAGAGGAGCGAGTGGAAATTCCATCCAATCAACCTTTTCACTTGATATAAGCAGCCTTTAAATTCAAAAGCTATACCTGCCAATAACATGCACAGCCCATATGACTCAATGCCGGCACCTGTGCGGTAACACAAGCAGATTGCAATCTCTAATTACTTACAGTAATACTTATCACCCTGGTTTAGCTTGAACCCATCGGGAAATGCACTTGACACATTCCTCGTCTCCCCTCATTCACAGTGCCATATCTCTCCCGTTGTCATGTCTCCTTCAATTTCGCACATGATCAGATATGTGAATCTAACTTACAACAGCCGACTGTCATCAAAATATCATATGTCTATAGTGTATAGCTTTGTATGTACCTCCATACGTGAATGGCTTTTCATCTTGAGATATATTTTTATACTTATCCTATGACATACAGCCCCTGCGGTCAATTGTAACACTTTCCAGACGTCAGTACATGTCTGAAAGCAGCTAGAGAGACTGCAGTCCCCAGTATTTAGATGTTTGGGTTGGAGGTGTGTGTTAAACTTGTTGTTTGGTGGTCAAATGTGCTGCAAAAAATAACGAATAATTGTGAATTTGGATTCATTAACATTCACACGATTTTTCGAGGACCACTTCGGCGTGGCGAATCGTCCAGATCAGCCAGAAGACGTGTGTTTGGGAGGGTTTCCTCTAAGATCTAATTACCCAGAGACGTGACAGGGACAGAACACAAAAAAAACTGAGAAAGACTTTGCAAAGGAAACTGTGAGGAATTAATAAGACCCGAAAGTAGAAGCTTCTTGAAACAACTTGTGCAGTCGCCCATGAAAATGAGCATTATATGATATTTTGCATTTTTATTATGCAATGCCACATAGGAAGTTTGCTTTTTATTACACATCTCCATTCTTCTGCAGTGGTCTGGGATTGTTGCCGTCGCTTGTTTTTCTATAACCAAGCTTCTCTTCCAAGGATATTGTAATTTTTTTTTTTTCACTTCATCACATTTACGTTTTTGAGTTGAATTGCAGCCGCGTAAATTGTTTTACTATCTACTTACTTACTGCGTTTCGGCATCACTGGGTTTTCTTTTCTTTACCCGTGCTCGTTAATAGCACCGCCGTTGAGGAATTTCTACCACAGTCTGCATTAGGCTCCCCTTCACTTCCAAAATACGATTAGTAGGCAGTGCCAGTCGCTGACTGCGAAATTGCAGTCGCTGCTGCCTTAGTAAATCAGACATAATTTCACACAGATTGCAAGTGCACATTGCATGAAAGGCACTGCACCTATTATACACTGTAGGTAAACCTGGTCATGAGTGACGGTATTATTACAGAATGTTGATTATTTTCATCAACACGAAATCTGACCCTCGAAAAGCACCAATCACTAATGTATATTAAGACATTAAGAGGTTTTAAAGAGATTATCAGTTCAAGGTTTCGCCGCCATTCACTGCTGTTAAACCAACGAGCATAAAGGTCAAGGTGGTAACGGGATGAGTTGGCTTTGTGTCTGGTTTATGGGCAGAAGGTTTGCTGATGCGACCACCGGAAGGTTTTAGCTTTGTACAGCACTTACACTGCAGGAACAATGGTCCCTTCAAAGTAGGGGTGGCTGATAGGGACACAGCAGAAGATCCTTTATGTGATCGTGTGCTGTGAAGTCGGAATGTGGGGGGAAAAAACATGAACGCTGTAAATAATTTGCTGTATATATGTTTTTAGGGCATTTAATTAACACCTTGACACCTTGAGCAAAGAAAAAGGATCAGGTATGTATACTAATTATAAAACAGCTAACAATTACGGTGTTCAGAGCTTTGTAGTTTATGTTAAAAGCTACTATTTAGAGATGATTATACAATTATGTTATTCGGTTTGTATGTGATGGCGTCAGCAACTCAAAGGTTCGCCGACTTTCCGAGTTGTTGTGCCAACTCGAGATGGCGTTTACGTGAATTTTTCTATTAGTCTGACACCACATGAAAACACAATATTTACCGAAGGATACAATAATAAAAATAATCCTGACATTTCCTTAAACACAAAAAACAACCGCCTCGTATGAGAAACCCGTTAAAAGCAAAGCTGGAAATCGTTCACAGCAGAAGTTTGAAGGCTTCAGATGAGAACAATGGTCCCTGCTTTTCTTTTTCTTTAAGGACAACACGTGCAAAAACACCGGTCTGGCTTCTGTCAGTCAGTCAGTGCAATTTATAAACCGCAGCGTCTCACGTGTGTACAGCATCAGAATAAATTGCTGTGTGCACATGTCAGGCAATCAGGTAACTCCGGCTTCTGCACACATGAGGACAGCATGCACCCTGTTTTACAAGAGGGCTAACTGGTGCACAGTGGGGCCGCAGCCAATCAGTGCAATGTAACAATCACAGCATCGCAAATACACAAAAATATACGCTACAATAAATATATGTACTTGTAGCGTAAATACACATCGACCAAGGTGGCCACTGTTGGAAAATTGGCCGCATGTTGCTTCTACCTGTCACAGTTGGCCTTCATTGCCTGTGAATAGCCGTTGAGCTCCAGTTCCGTAGTGTGTCTGAGTGAGGGACAGCTCGGCCTTGGAGTGATGCAATTTTGAAGAAGGTGTCCAAACTTATCCGTGACAGCTTCAGCTGGTGGAATGAAACCCCCGCCTCCTCCCTCCCTCCCCTCTGCAGACTTGGCTGGTCCAGACTTCATGTAATCCACCCTCTCTGCTTTTGTGCAGGTGGCTTTAAAGCGAGGGTCGAGGAAGGAGGCCACATCAAGCAGCTCCTCGGTAATAATTCAGTTTCTCTAAACTGCTTGGTCGGATGTCCTCACCGAGCTGGCTGCCGTCATCCGGTGGCTTAAGGGCCTGCTTGTTGAAAAGATGGAGCACAGAACGAAACGCTGACATACCGCTACCCCACAGACAACGCGTCTGTAAACTCAACAAAAGGTCTCACAGAGTCAAGAACGTCCACATCTCGCCACATTGGAACCAGATGGCTGTTTTTTTTTCCCTGACAGCTTATAGGGCCTGTACTCGAGCTTTCTCCTGCTCAAGGACCCTCAATCATATTGTCGAGGGCCCCTTCAGGTTGGAGTCTGCGCTACGAATGGCCAGTTCACACTTTCCTTCCCAAGAATTGCAAAAAGGCACACACCTTCTGCACATTCGACTTGGGGCACACCTTTCTCTTTTTGCGCATAGTATTTACTCTAAAAAGAAAATGTGGCATCTTATCTTTTTTGTAATTTGGGCATTTGCTGCATTATCTGTGGATACACAGACTTGATGAACATCTCACAAACACAATGACTTATTGACGTTCTTGGATATTATTTCTCCCATGTGGTCCTCTGGGAAGCAGGAGGTTTGCAGACGTTTACTGTGCAGTGTCCAGTCTTCGATGCAACGGGCCCTGAAACGCAAATATAAGGCTGCGTGGTGCTGTGCAATCTGTTGTTATTGCATCAAGCTCCTCTTTGCCCAAGGATTCTCCAAAAAGGCAACTCACTTAACTTTAGTGAAGTGCTTGTGGTTTGGTGGCTTACATACTTCAGATCGAGGGTGTTTACCACGCACTGTATCTGAACCCCTTGTCCTTAACATTGTAAAGACACCTAAGACTTCTTAGGTGAAAGACTTTCAAACATCTTCTGAATCAGGGGTGCATCATTTGTGTTTGGATCTGTGGCTGCACCACACATCTTTCAACTTTCATAGAAAGACTCTTTTTTGATGGTTCGGGGGGGGCCTCCTGCTTTCTATTTAAAATTGTACTCTATTCCCTATTGTGTTGTTGCTCTCACATCAGGGGAAAGAACATGGTAAACAGGTGAAGCAGCTTCCACAGCTGCACATCCCTCCCAGACTCCCCATTGCCACAGCAGCATGCCTCCCACTGTGGAAACACCATTACCAAAAATCTACTGGTGTATCTTCTATCACTGCACAGTATTTACTAGCATATAGTTCCCTGCTTCAAGGTAATGCACAGGAATAAGAGAGAGTACGAATGCCTGCTAACTAGCTCCCTTGTTACCGCCACAGTTGTTGTGGCGATCAATAAACAATGGACAGCTCTGCTCTGGGAATTATCAGCAGGGCTGGAGTGCAGCGTTGACCAATCAGATGGCTTCATGAGTACCTGTTGTGTAAATTATCGAAAGGCCCAGGGACGGCTGAGTCCGCGTTGCATCGACGGACGGATGCTTGCGGTAGATTCGTGTGGGAAATCTCACCGCCTGCACCTCATATCTCAACCCAGGCTGCCTCACAGGGAGCGGGGACTGTTCTTCATTGAGGCACAGACCCAGAGCCACTTCCTATCCATTTTTGATTGCTGCTGTGCCTGTCAGTCACGAGGATTAGAGGGAGACCATCACAGGCATGTTATCCATCCTGGAGACGGCTTGACTTGACAGGCTCACTCTGGATGTCTGCGGGAGCTCAGCTCGTCGGAGCAGTGGAAACCAGGTGAAAACGAGGAGAGTCACACAGCCCGAGTGGGGAACTGGGAGGGGAATTTAATTATGTGCTTTGCAGGACGGCTCTAGAGTTGGTCGTTAAGTCCACCACTTTGGACCAGACTGAAATATCTAAGAACTACTGAATAGGTCAAAGTGTTTTATATTTTAGTGAAATGTCTCAACAGCTATTAACTGCATTGCTAATAAAGTAAGTCGGCAAATTCATCGCACCCAATGACTATTCCAGAGACTTTTCATATCGCGCCACCATCAGCTACCAAGTGAAATATTGTTGGTCTACCAGTTTAGAAATATCTCAACAAACATTTGATTAAATTAACAAAATTAAATTTGCAAGACCGTCATGCCTCCCAGATGTTAAATTCAAATAAGTGAAAAGTCTCAACAACTGTAGGTTGGGTTGTCTGAACTTGCCCAAAATCAGGTGAATATTAAAATGTTTCCAAATTTGGTGTATTAATAAATATCTGGCAGTCAAATCAAAGCTGTTGTACAATAATGGTGAACATGGTTAATATTAAATACGTGCATATTAGCATGATTCCTTTCGCATTTGGTTTGAATTAGTAGCAAACTTGGCATTTCTTCCTCTAACACTATTCAGATCCTATCATTTTTACCAATTCCATTGAACTTACCCACAATGGCATTCAGACTTTAGTCATCTACCTGACACTAAGTGCAAGTATTTCACAAAAGCACTCATGCATGCTTTTCATTTGCCGATAACGTGTGCATCTGTCAGAGCTGGAGTGTGTTTGGTTTTCCTTTTATCAGACAGGAGCAGGTTCACTTTAAATGTCATGGGCATGTGTCAGTGTCTTATGGGTAATAGAAGCTTGAGAAAGCACGGGACGGGGGGTGGGGGGCGCCCACCAATCAGACAGCATGCACAGTGCTCTTAAAATCTGTCTATCACCGCCCACCTACACACACACACACACACACTGGGTTGCTGTGTTTCCATTTCTCATTCCTTTTATATCTCTCTGTTCTCTCTTTTCAGCTTCCAAGAGCTGGGTGCGGGGAGTCATTTGCTAATTGGTTTTGCAGAGGAAACGTATTCACTTGTCTCTTTCTCCTCAATACCCCAGGGCTCTCTTCCTAGATGATTCCCCTGTCTCGTGCTCCTGCCAACTCAGTCGAGTTTTCACCAGAGCTTGTTATTCTTTTGAGCGGTTTAAAGCTGTGGAGCTGCAGGGGCTTAAAAAAAAAAAAAAAAACACTTCTCCCAGACCAGGAATCCATAAAGTGTTTATGGGAGGGACTCTGTTGCCTTTCACTCGTCTTACACAGATAGTAAATTTTACGACTTTGACCAACTTTTGCCACTTAGAGGCTCAATAAATAAATGTAATGCCTCAATCCCAGAGAAAAAAACTACATCAGGATGGATTGCTGCAGGTTTACTGAACTGAATTGGTTATATTGATATATTATGAATATAACTATTTTATATTTCTTCATGGCACGACTTTTGCTGTCTGAAATATGACTTTGTGTTGTCACTATAAGGCCACAGGTTTTGATTCCATCGCAGACACCAGACTGAAATCCCAGTTAATGTGAGCCAGACACCTTTGTTGTACGTTGTTACCCATATTTCACCTCACTTCACTGTTGGCTATCGTTAAAACACCTTAAAGTGCCTTGAGGTAATGTGTGTTTCATTGCAGTGAATGTAATAAAACTCAATTATATGCGGTATTTTCGATCATGGAGGTGCTTTAGACTATAAGGGGTGGATGAAAAATGGAGGATAAATTAATCAATGTACTCTCAACGTGTTACAACATTTATTTTATATGTTTTTAATCAATTAGCAGAGAGAAAATAATGAAAAACAGGAGGATAGGCATGTGTTTCTGCTGTTTTGAAGGCACAGACAGAAGCTATGCATCCGAACTCCCGCAGCTACATCGAGGTGGAAAGTTTATCATTTAAGACAAAGTAAATGTGAAGGAATGCTCAATCTGAAGCTTCTCTTGATAGAGATCTCTTGATAGTGGCTGCACTATATTCTATTTTCCAACCACCCACGTAAAGATGCTGTACATCTTCAGCTTACTCTTAATTTAAAAGTGTTGCATTCTCACGGCTTACACAACCTTTCAAATTAACTGCGCTGCCTGTACCGTGAATATGTCTCCATCTACAGCAAGCTGTTTTCCCCTCGTTCATCATGTTGGAAATCAAACAAACCACAGATGGACACATCTGCTCAGGGGTATTTAGGAAATGGCATAAAATAACATCCCTGCTTTGCATGAGGAGATTGAGGTGCGTTCAGGAGGAGGAAGCGCCTGAAGAATGTACCTTCTAACTTCAGATCCCCTTTAGTCACGCCTCAAGCGTTCCATGGAGTCAGAACTTGGAGGTCCGGATAAAAGCTCTCAGGTGTTAATGAGAGGTTTGTGTGTCAATTAGCAAACCAACTTATCAGTCATTCATGGAAAATAAATCAGATAATTGGCTCGGCTGGAAGTCCGTCAATCAATCACCGAACCAAAGTTAGTGGCCGGCATGATGTTTTCTCCTCTCTTCTTCCTCGCTGGACTCAAGGATGACGCGATTTGATTTTTCAACTTCAACGACAGAAACTTAACCTACCAAACGTGTCGCTGCTCCCTATCAGGAAGGAAAAGTAGCAGGCAAGAGCAGACACACTCCCTATCACCGCGTTGACAAGCTCGCAGACAAAACTCGCAAGTCTCACCCATGTGCCTGCCACTGTCTACTTGGTCTCTGGATGACAGAGAAGGAAGTCATGTCCTCAGGGTTACGTGTGCGTCTTAGAGCAAAGTTGGAACTCCATAGGCAATGTTTCGTCTGCTGTCGTGCAGAGCTTTATTTACACCCCGAGCTCCTTTGACTTTTTGGGACTTTGCTGCTGTCTCACTGCTCGTCACATCTGTCTCAGGCTGAGAGGAGCCATGCAAGCCAAATCCTGACTTTGTTGTCAAACATAAAATATAATAAAATAGAGTAGGAGAATAAATGTAGTGTGAGTTATACACATAATGTATACTGAATACAATATGACAACACGGATGCAGGAGTACAAACAATGAAAGGGGAAGAAACCAACCCTAAAATAGGATTTATTGCAAAAAAAACTTAAAACGCTCAGTGATATGCATTACATGTTGTTATTCTATTATTCTTAGAAGGGCTTTATTGGCTTAACCTCAATCCAACTCATGTGGATGGGTCGCTACATAAGAAAATCAGCTCTGGTTGACTATGGTCCGTGGGAAACACAACCATCACAGTTATCGCTTTAAGATCAGAGAAGAGCCACTTCCCCCTTAAAGCCCCTTTCAAAAAGGATGTAACGGGACAGGCTAATGGAGAACAGGTGACCTCTCATCGGTGGCTGGGACCAGAATTCAAGATGGAACTGGCACATAAAGCACGTACGCCCAGATGTGTTTCACCATCTGACAAGCACTTCTGATGAACGATATTGGTGCTTAAGCCATCAAAACCAGTGGAGTGTGGACCCACCACTCTGTCACCATAATGGAGGAAAGGGTGGTGCATGGATCAAAGCACAGCTGTGTGTTTCATGTAACATGATACGGCCTTCACGGGGTCATTTCTCCTTTTAGCACCTATGAAGGGCAGGACAGATGTTTCTAGATGGGTTGTTGTGTCCCCTGAAAGAATCGTATATTCTCACAGATGTATTAAAGCTGGGCTTTGCTTCAGTGTAGCAGCACTCCATTCCACCCTGGTGACCATGGAGCCCGGATCTGAGAGAGCATGGTGCATGTTAACAGACAGCGACTTGGGAGGGACCAGTTTGATTGCTCCGGTCATCAACTTGAGGTCCTTCAGATCATCCCAACTTTTCAACCCGATCCAATTACATCCTCTTCAGATGTTCTTGGTCTATGGCACAGTGTGTTTTCTGTGTAGCAATCAGAATCCTTGTTCGTCTATCAGAAGTCAAGGTCAACTTTATTGTCAATTCTGCCGTATGTATTGAATTGCTGTGTCTCTCTGATCCCTGGTGTAAGCATATATGTACGCAAATAGAAAACATATAAGTACGCAACATGTTTATTACTCAAAACATACTCCACAGCACAATATAGTATGCAGTCATCAGGCATACGGTGGATAGGAAGAGGGTTGTGCAAATGGGAATAGTGCAAAAATGGATTGAGATCGGAAAAATACTCACGAAGCCCCGACACCAGGAGGAAGTTGTCTCTGTCAGGTCACAAATTGCTTCTGAGGGGATTTGTTTGATATGGGAACCTTAATCTGCCCCAACTCCTCTGCAAGCTTGCGCTAAACAGCTCCCGTTGCTTTGCATGCTGGGATGCCGATAAGTGGAGTCAACATGCTTCTAGAGGCCAGAATGAAAAAACAAGGGGAGAAGATGACTAGTTTAATCCACCAGTGTTTCAAGGTGCGGCGGTTAGGGCACCTCCCGTTTCGTCAGACCCAATATTCGTGGTTTCATCTTGAGTAGGGTCAGTTCTGCAGATGAGAGGTTAAACCCTTTCGAGAACTTTGAATCGCGAATCAAACTGCAGCTTCATAGCAGATCAAATATCGGCTGAGAGTTGAGCAACTTACACGACTATTCATTTATTTGTTAATGAAGTGTATTTTACATTTTTCCTAGTTAAGGATGTGGTATTGTGGTTTGTTGAAACTCTCCACAAAGTGCCAAGCACTGTACATTTTAAATGCCCCTCCCCCCCACCACCACCCCCCTTTATTAAATATTTTATGTCCTTCCATAAATGTTACATCACGGCAACTCTGCACACATTAGCATTAGCAGCAGTGGCTGTGCAGCCGAGCAGTTTAATGTTAATTCTGACCGACACATGGGAATAGATCCATGTCATCTGGATAACAGCACCCGTCTGAACCTGAGTTAGTACATCTCAATAACGTCAGTGTCTTAAATACAAAAACTCGCATTGTGTTCTTTCGGTGACAGATTTGTTCTGGGGGCTGAAACGATTAAAGCATTGCGTAGTAATCCAGTGAATGTAATGTGGTTCGCACACTTCGGGGTCTGTTGTTCCCTTTGAGCGGAGCCTGATGACACCTTTCAGCTTTGTCGAAAAGCATGGGCCGACAACACAGTGCGCTGCTGTTAATTCACTGTCTAATCTCAGGATCAACATTTAATTGCCTCACTGTCTTAAATTCACTGATGTTTTTTTTTTCTTCTAACGCCCAGGGAGCCTGAGATAATGCATAGAAAGTTTAAGGTTGAAGTGACAGTCTCAAAACGTGGGGACGATCTGTGTGGGATGTGCCATTTAATTAGTGTGTTAAAGGCAGAAATTACAACTATCTTAAGAAAGTATTGTATGTAATTTACCATTTTGTCTCATCTAGTAAGATAATGATGAATGATCTAAACAAAAAAGTTTGATTACATGTGGAAGTGAGTGCACCATGTGTGTAGCCACTCTTATTGACATGGTCAAGAATGAAGGAATAAATACATTCAAACCATTTTATTCGGAACCAAAGTTATATTCATCGTTTTTGCTTCTCAAATTCGACTGAATATTCTAAATATTTAACAAAACTTGATACGTAATATCCCATTCAGACAAGGTTTTGGACAAACCAGTAATAATAATACCAACGACAGTGTGCGGGATATTTTGGATTCATTCCTGGATAGTTGGAGGAAGTGGAGACGCGTCCTCCATCTGTAAATACAGTCTGTGATTTTACGGAAATGTTCATTTAGATTGAATCTGGAGGGTTATCAGGACTTTAACTTAGAACGTCAGTGTGAGTGACTTCATGGGGGCTGATGCAGCGTCAGAAATTATTCAGTAAGCCTCACGCGTTGTTTTCTTTCATCACTCAGTTCTCTTGGGAAAATGACCGTCTGACTCCATCGTCGTGCCCGTGGCCAAACGGATTGATTGTTTTGTGTTTGAGGGAAAAATGGTCCCGGTGTTAGTGTTACTGGGTTAGCATTCTGGATAAACACATTCATTTGAGTAACCCAAGTTGTCTCCCCCCTCTTTATGAGCGTCCTGGGGCCCCTACCAACTGCTGCCTGACTCATTTCAAAAGAAAAAAGAAAGAAAAAAGACTCTTGCTCAGCCTCACTCCGTCTCTGCCACAGAGCCACAACAGAGCATAACAGGCAGCACGCCAAAACTACTGTTTTTTTTTTTCCTGGATTAAGCTGAATACCAGTAGCTTCTTAAAAAGCACTGATGTGAAGCTGTGTTGTTATTCTTATATTATTAATTCATTCGTGAACACAAAGGCGACGCTGGAAACCGCTTGCTATTTGTGTCAGGCTGTTTTTTTGTTTTTTTTATATCTGCTAATGTGGGACAGGGACGAGGAAACACGTTGCCACTTTGTGATAGCTTCGGAATTGGAAGGATTCCTCAACCGTAAACACGCACGTGGCACTTCCTCCTCGTATTTTCTAAAAAGGGGGTTTAATGTATTTGCTGTAGTCTTCCAGCTTCTGCAACCATATCAATCAAGCAAGTCTTTTTTTAAAGGTGACATATGATGTAGTTGTGTGTAGTGTTTTAGATAGATTGTTTGTATTTGTAGAAGGATTGCAACCCAAATTAAAGTTATGACCCTGAATATGAGTATAATATGTCTCCTTTAACATTTAGAGACTTTGGAATTGTGTTTCAATCAATATAAAACATCCATCCATCCATTCGTTATCTATACCGCTTACCCTGTCCTTACAGGAGGCTGACATTCAGTGACAGGTCCTCATAAAATATTTTACACCATACAGTATATGATGCTTATCCTCTATATTTTTCATTCCGACTTTGACCATTCAGCAGGAGTCAGACACTGAGGGTATGAATGTGGCAGGGAAGCCACAGCTTCAGGGAACCAATTCAAGGATAAATGAATAAGGCTCATTCTCTTTGCGCGGTAGCATTTAGGAGCCGGGGAAATGAACATGTCACGACTCCTGAACCTCTGCTTGGCTTTAAAGTAAACACGGCGGAGATTTTCTTTTTCTGCGGATGCTCACGGCCTCCAATCCTGTACATCTACACACAATCGCGCACTTCACTTACACACAGCTGAATTAACCAGCAACCCCTGTGTTGCCCCGGGGGCTATCTTCACTTTGTACTTGTCTCAGTGAATTATTGGAGGTGCTGCCTTCTCCATGCACGTCGGAGCACCCATTTAGCCACTGACAACACCTTTGTGTTTTATACCTTATTTAAAGCTTTAACAGCCGTAAATCCAATTGTCTCTCCATATCTGCAACCCAATTGATTTCATAAAACTGTTGCATGGAGTATTTCCTGGATCTAGACGTAGCAATCAGGAAACCATGGCAACAAAGAGAAGTGGGTTGAAGATACGTTAAATTGGTAAATGGATAATTTGTGCTCGACAACTGGGTACGTGAGTTGTCATCCTCCAACACGAGAAGATGTGCGGTAAATGTAACCTGACAAATTATTCCATAGTGCAGAATAAAAATAGTACTGTAAATATAGCAGGGGTCCTTTCACGTGGAACTCAGCTGCCCATGAAGGATGCGAGGACAGATGGGCTTATTATCAATTCCGAGGCATCTTCTCATATATAATGTCAAGTTTTCTTTCAGTTCAATGTCACTCCAGTCAATCAGTGGGCGAGGGAGCGTGAGCCGTGCCTGGAGGCTGTAGCGTACATATCCGTGCATCCACACACTAGAAACTGCACAGGCCACAGCTCGCCTGCTGTGGACCGAGGAGTTGTGTACAAACCGTATCTCCGTCTCCAGTTTGGGATCCTTTTTTTTTTTACGCTGCCCTGCTATTAATCACAACCTCTGAACATGCTGAAGCGATGTAAGCAATTTGTAGATTAAGTTGAAAATGAATGCGGCCATCTAGATTTGCTTTTTGCATGTGAAAGCATCGTAAAGCTTTGTGCTTAGTCGGGGGGTTTTGTGCAACGAGTATGCAAAATGAAAGGAACCTCCAGGGAACTTCGAAGCTCCGGGGCAGTGCTCGTTGTGGCGTCTCCTTTTTGTTTTAGTGATTTACAGATTCACTGGATTTTGGAATGTTTTTTCTGTGGTAAAATAACAACAAGCATTTAATTCCCTATTAGAGTTTGTCTGTTTGTTGATCTAATTTTGTTGCTTTGAAGAAAAAACTATTTTTTTCCCAGTGTGTGGATTAACATGTCTGAAATGTGCATCTGCATTAGTGACAACATGACAACTGGGGGGGTGGGCGCATAAATAGCAGTAAAGCCAAGTTTTCGGTAAACTCAAAAATCCTACATTTGACTACTCAGTATTTTCCAAACCAGAATTTTGACCCAGGCCGTGTGGTGAAGACTGGAAAAATATAAATTACAGAAAATATAGCTGTATCAATAAAATATGACATACACAAATAAATAAAACATTTATATAGATTAAGGGTTTTGGACCTGTTGCCTCAGTATTTCTAAACTTTTGGCCCTGGTTTCATAATAATTACATCTGTTAACAGAGCTCATCATATTTCGTCATGGTAACATATGCACTGGTCGTTGATATGTTGATATTATATTTCCCTTACGTGGAAGAATAACACTACAAATTAGAGGATCCCTCTAAACACATATGACAAGTGATCTAAAAACATCCGACTCCTAACAGTAGTCTCTCTACATCTGCGGGTCGGGGGCGACTGCCGCTCCGCCGATGAAGCCACGCTTGTAAAACGTAATTAGAGTGAACACAGATCTCATTCGCGGTGGCAAGGGGTCGACCACTTTGCACGACTGATCAGATTTTCCGGCCCGTTGAAACTTCTCGTCGCGCACAAGACAAATCTCATTGGTTTGTTTTGCAGCCCAGCGCTTTTGGTGCTGACAGCGCTGTCACATCAGAGGGAATCGTCGGGATTTAAAACGGGAAACAGTAGTTGAAACCAATTTTTTCCGCTGTTAACGGCGCATTTGTGTTCGGATTTAAAATGTTTTGACACATAAAGAAGTAGAAGTGCGCGGTATGAATTCAAATCAACAGCAATAAAAGTGGCTTTTCATGTTAGGTCAGTGCCTGTGAACGACTGACATGTTTTTTTCTTTTTCTTCTTCCATTGAGAGGAAAATATTCGCTGACAAGTCCCTGTGTGTGGGCTCTGCTTTGCACAGTTTTCACCATGGAAACCACAGATGGAGGAATTAAAATGACAATGGCTCATATTATAATCCAAATTGTCCCTGTTGTTGCAGATGGGGAAGCATGATGATGATGATGATGATGATGATGAACTCCTCCATGGTGATGTCTCCGACGCAACCAATATGAGCCTCTTGACTCCATGGCCCTCTATTCCCATACAACCTACCCTCGCCTCAGGAAGAGCTCCAGCAGAGGTACTTGACATTTCAATAGGTAAGGTTATAGCAATCACCACACACATAGAATAATCTCCACCTCGAACAAATATCAATAAAGTACTTACAGGGTACCTAGTACACGAGAAGAAAACAATGTTGAGATGTAAGAGGGTATAGAAATTCAAGTACTCGATTTTTCTTAATAAAGATCTCTGCATCATTTTTGAGAAATTCACCAAAATATGTGTCACAATGTTAAAGAAAGGGAAAAATAAATCCTGGATCCGTCCCCTAAATCCAATCCATTCCAAAATGTAATGGGTCCTTCCTTCGCTCTTATCCCAACTTTCCGCCAAGTTTCAAGAAAATCCGTCCAGTAGTTTCTGTGTAATCCAGCTAACAGAGCATCAGCGATGAAAACATAACCTCCTTGGTCCAGGTCATTATGACATACTTGAAAAAATACTGGAAATTGCGGTGTAAAGAATTTTTAGATTTCGAATACTATACAGTTTGTTAAAGTCGTTGGTTTGCCCTGTTGTTTCGTGTATGTCATCACCCTATTAAGTATTGAGTATTCCTCTTGAGTATTCCCTTGGTTCTCCGTTCTATACTTTATACTACAACTTGTATCTTACGTCACTTTGACCTCATCTGTCTGAAAACTCATATTTCATAGACTCTCCGAACCTCCTGGAACCTTTGTGCTAAAAGGGGCAACAAACCTGGTCAAAAAATATTTGATCTTCGCTCATCAAATATTAAATGAATTTCAACTTTGAGGTGAAGTTGTTGAAGTCCGGCTTTTTTTGTCTCTTTACCAAGGACATTTGTGTACCATAAAAACCCTTTTCTTACCTTTTAAAAGATATTCTGGGTCTTCTGCAACGTGTAACTGGTCATCCATGACTCCTCAGGTATAAATACTGTATGAGGTGACAAATGGGCCAAACCGCTTAAGAATCTGTTACCATGGGGATGTAAAAGCTGTAAAAATAGCTGCAGACCTTGAATTTAAAGACCTGTGATGTACCCGTCAGCGGATGTGATTGTGACTGTGTGTTTCTTTGATGCACTATAAGGCTGACGTTTATAGAAACACAATAAGTTGCAGTCGTCGGATGTATTTTTAGGCCATCAAGTAGAAATGTACAGCTAGATGTTGAAGCCATGCTCAAAGGGCCTGAGAGAACCTTTACACACAAACAGTAGAGGTCGGTTTGATGATGTTCTGAAACTCTGGGATTATTGTCAAAATGTGGACCTCGAGGTGCTTCATCAAACTCCTCAAAACCAGATCCTCAAAGCGGATTATCGGACCGCCAGATGCATAAAACAGTGCAAATACCATCAAAACCTAAATTTTCCTGATATTATCCATCCATGTTTCAGATTTTCAAATTGCATCCCTTTCAAAAACATTGATTTACGGAGGTGGGAAATGGAAACACAAGGTTTAAGGTCAGGGTATATTTTTATCGTTTCCTA
The DNA here is from genome assembly GCF_022539355.2 of Hippoglossus stenolepis. Classification (NCBI taxonomy): domain Eukaryota; kingdom Metazoa; phylum Chordata; class Actinopteri; order Pleuronectiformes; family Pleuronectidae; genus Hippoglossus; species Hippoglossus stenolepis. The sequence goes on from NC_061506.1 coordinate 11,102,323, forward strand.
TCGAGTGTTGCTTTCACACGGTCGTTGTGGTAACCAGCGTGACTTGTTCCTCCATGTCGCCCTTTTCCGGAGTCATGGCTTGTCACGCTGTGCATTGTGCCCTGCTGGGGGAAACGCAATTACAGGTTGTGTAAATGTACAGATAGAAAAGTGCAGGTTGTTATTCTGTAACTTTGGGATCACCAGGAACTACGTATCTTTTGTTGCTAGATCACTTTGGCTGTCTGGGTTCACACTGTGGACCGGGGGACATGGACAACATTGTACAGCAGTGCATTTCTCACTGTTTCATCGGTCGGGTCCTGCAGGTCTCTCAGGCCTTTGCAGAGTCACCAATAATCTGTTCATCAGTAGTGGCGGAGGTTGCTGCTCAGGTGACTGGATATGAGATAACCCGCATCGCTGACGTTACTGAAACCAGCTGTCCCCGGGGTCCTGTCTCCTCTCAGCGATCACTTTGACGAGGTGGGCAGATAGACTAGACGTTGGTGCACTGCAACGCCGGTGTGAGCCGCTCCACCGCCCTGTGCGTGGCCTGATCTGATGAAGCACCGCGGTGTGACTCTCTGGACTGTCGACTCATGCTGAGGCCAAATTATGGCTCCTGAGAGCCCAGCCTATCTAGTCAGAGACGGAGCTTCACGGGTGCAACGCTGTCTGAATATTCTCCTTCTCCATCGGAGAGATACTCCTCATGCACTGTATTGAGAGGCCAGCAATGTAACACCACCATGAACTCGTTGCCTTTGCTGCGCGACTTTATGTGGGGAGTGGGACGTCGTTCCACAGTGATGAAATGTACTGTGTGGCCTATGTGCTGTGGCAATAACCATAAAATTATATATATATTCATGAAAAGCAACAAGGAGTGTTCCCTCCTGACTTATTATGGGCAGTGGGTGATTTTAAGTACATTCACACAAGCACTAAACTGTTCTTTATACCGAATTAATTTCAGAGGAAAACATTGTACTTTTTACTCCCGTTCCAAAGAGCATACACAAGCTTTGATTTGAATGCTGCGTCCATTGAAGGGTTAGTTCTGTAAGTAGCATTTAAAAAACATTTCATGAACATTCATCCCTGTTAAGATACTAGTAGCTCTTTTCCATGTCTTCTTCTGTTGCTCATGCTACTTTACCTCAATTAGGGGCAACTAAATTTCAGTAGCAGCAGTGCAGATATTCCCTTTTCCATTAAAGGACACATATTAGGCTCATATTCAGGTTCGTAATTTTAATTTGGGTTATTACTTGAAAATGTTTACATGCTTTTATGTTCAGAAAATGCAAATTTTTCCTCATACTGTCCATTGCTGCAGCTCCTCTTTTCAGCCTCTGTCGCAAACGCTTGGTTTTTAGCTCCTGATAAAGTCCAGTCTGCTCTGATTGGACGAAACTGTCTGCTGCGATTGATCAACTGCTTCCAGGATGTGTAAGAAAGTCAGACTAGCTGCTGGTCGTGATGTCACATGACATCAGTTGTTTTTTTCTGTGGGGGAGAAGAGCTCCCTTTACTGTGGATTTTGGGCATTAAATCTTTGCAGACATTTACCAAGCTCCTAAAAGACACACTAGACGTTGTATTGATCATTATTAGCTGTAGCACTTTATTGGTTTTGTTCCTAACGGGAACCATTTGTGATTTGACCAGTCACTTCAGTGCTGCGCTGTGATTTTCCATTACCCAAGAGTATAAAGGAAGCCACTGTCAGCCTTTCCTTTATTTTTTACCGATGTCCACTGCTGTAACTCCCATCGCAAAAGGTCAGCAGCTTTCAAAGAGAAATAAAAATACTTAATTTCGAACTTAATTTCCACCCCGAGCTCCTTCTGGCGGAAAACAAAGGTTCCTGTGCCCTGGGCAAAGATCCTGTAGTGGAAGTACTGTACTGGAATACCATTGTAATAAACAGGCCTCGTGCTCAGACTGAAGCCAGAGAGACTGCTTCTGTAAACCGCAGTGCACCTGAGGCAGTTTCAGGGATACTAAAGTAGTGTAAAACCTTAGACTGTATTGGATTACTGGGACCCTTTCAAATTGTTAGGCTGAAGTTACATATTGTTCTAATGGATAAACTGTACAGCCTTTAAGGAATTTTCTTCAAATTTTGACCAGTTGTCACTTGGACTTGTCACTGAAAAACGTCATGTAGACTGAAACTGCGCTGGGTGGAGACATACAAATGCAGGGCGGTAATTCTGGTTCCATGGCTGTTGCCAACATTTTAAACATTATAAAAGATGATTTGTTATCCTCAGTGTTTCTTGTGGCTGTGAATCTGTTCACTAGCTCAACATACAGTATATACAGACACATGTGGCAAAGGGCTCACCTCACTGTTGAGCACCCGCAGCAGTAAGAATAGATTCAGGACAAATGATTTAAGCAGCCGGTGCTATCTTCAAACCTCCTCAAGGTTGTGCCACATAACCTGTCAGGGCCACCTACTGGTTCTTTACACAATATGACCCAACCGCGCCACTGCTGCATAATACATCACCTCCTTGACACCAAACGGGAGAGACACCATTGCGGCTCACATCTTCCGACTCGTGAAAGACATGTCTTTGAAGCTCCACTGCGTGTTAACTCCACAGGATTGTCAGGTGCACCGCGACCTGACATTGCATAGGGCTTTAAATGCACAGCAGAACTTGGGGAGCCAGTCTTTCTAAAGATAAATTTGCTTCTGGGATGGATGAGGAGGGGGGAAAAAAAGAGAGACCGAGTTTATCTCAAACGCAGCGTTGTAAGCCTAGACGGGAAAATAATGATTCGTTGTTATCAGGATGAGGCCAAAAGAGGCCCCTGTTTTTTTTCCCGACCTGACAATTTAGTGTCCTTGTCATGTGCTACAAAGAGTGGAGTTACAAAATCAGGCTGCTCTCATTTCCGTGACTGCTGTCACCAGGGAGCACATGGGATGCCTGTCCTGCGGTGTGGAACAGGCACACAGGGGAACATGTGACACTGCACTATAGCAAGTGTGCTTCTGTCAGTTCAAACTCTTGTCGTGCCTGAAACACATCATCAGTCAAGACTAAAATATGTATGATCAACATAAAATCATTGGTATTTAAGTTTTTTTCAGTGCTCAGTGAGATTCTTGACTAAACCTGATAGCAATAATCAGGTTAGCCTTGAATTAGCAGCATGTTTTCAGAGGTGGTTACTTTGAATTGCGATCAGGCCGTGTTTGCAGGGCTTTCATACGCACACACCAGGCAGCATCAATTTCGGTAGACATCATCAAACCCCTCATCTCAACAGCACATGCACCTTCGTGATCAATAATGAAATTGTTATTTTGGAGTCCAGCAAACAGCTTTAAGTAGTGGGAGAACGTGTAATTAAACTGCGATTGAATCTGGTCCACTGCTCCGCGGTAAAAGCTCTCGCTAAGTGACGCAAAAAGATGGAACCCATGTCGCACGAAAACATTGTCATTAAGGCCTCTGAGCGTCTGCTCCCTTCAGTGACACATTAATACCATTCTCAAAACAATGGCCGTGAATTAAATGCTCAGGGAAAAAGAACAGAATGAAATCAGTGACACAACATCAATACCTGGGCAGCAGCTGCTTGCTTGCATGCCAAAGTGTGTTTCTATAAATGGATGCTCTCAGATAAGTGTGCAGCGCGCCGTTGTCTTCAGGTGCATTCAGTGTCAACGGATGTTTGAACTGTAATACACAAGCACACTTAGCTGTTTCTTAGCAGTCTGCAGCTCTGAAGATCATCAGTTGGAACAATAGCTGAGAATTTTATTAAAAAAGGCAGTAGCTTTTACCGAAAATTTGAATGGCAAATAATAGGAATTTATTTATTTATCACTTTTTAAGCAAATAGGCATCATGAAAATAGCAATTACAAAAAGTTTACAAAAAGTGTAAATAATAGCTGGACCAGGGTCTCGGCTGTTTGACCTTTATTCTACGAGGAGAGTCTCTTGCAAAGTACTCTGGTCAAAAGGAAATGAAGATGGAAGACATGACTGCTCCCCAATAGTGAAGCCAAAACAAGTGAAGCCACCTGGTGGCTGGCCGCAGTATAGGTCTGAATCCCACCTCCTTTATGTTAGTGGATGGGACATGGACCAAAATGTAAAGTCAGAGTACACGTCAAATACATTTTACATAAAGATGCTTTCTGTCATTTTAGGTATAGTTCTTATCACACTGATGTATTTTCAATAGCTCATGTTTTTGCAAAGTTTGGTTTTAATAAGTTATTGGACGATATTAATGCGTCGTGATTGGCAGCGGAGACTGACTCACGATTGGTCGGGCATGTGTATCCCATGGCCTGATCGCTTATAGGTCCTGGCTTCAAATGTGCAAAGTGCAAATGTGAAGATTTTTGGCTTCACTTCTGCATAGCAGGAGAAAGTGGAGACGCGTCGTCCATCTTATATTAGTCTTTGGTCAAGTTACGTTGCTTTTCTTCAAGCTAAATGCAGTTGCCTAGCACAGATATCCACGACAACCTCCATTTAGTCTGCTCGCCCCATGTGACTCGAGTTCACGTTTAGAGGAATGATAGACTCGATGCTCACTTCTCCACTGCCACTACCATGGTGACAACTTTCCTCTCTGCAGCCTCATTCGTTCCTGTTTACCCCGCAGTGAGAAGTGAACTCACATAAACCGAGTTCGCCGGGAGAAAATGACAGCGCTGATCTGAGCTGTTTTTCGCTGGGTCAGAACAGAGCCCTGCTTGGCATGTGTCCTTCCAATGCAGCGGTTTTCAATAGCAGCCGGGCAACGAAAGCCACCAGCCAACAGACTATTAGCTCTCACACACACACACGGAAACCAATTACCTGCTGTTGCCTAAAACAGAGCTTGAGTAAGCAGAAGTGTAAAAATGTAAAGGTAATTAGCAAAAGTTGTTAAGTCGTCCGGGGCCTGGCGAGTGTTTGTGTGCATTTGTGTACGAGTGTGTGTTCATTAGCTCTGCCAAACCACAGCCAAGGGGACCATTGCCTCTCGCATGCTCTGCCCCCATTAAATGTTACTGCCTGCCCTCCAGGATCCATGCAGCAGGGAGAACATACAGAACAGCCAAGATGGGAGCAGAGACACTGTAAATGTGCACCGCATGGCCAAAGGTACGTGGACAAAAATAGGACGTGGACAGTGGAAAAGTAATTCCAATCTGATGGTTGAACATTTGATATCTCTTAAAATGATTCCATAAGAGCTGCCACCCATGTGGAGGGTTTGGCTGTTGGGATTTGCTCAGCTACGAGGGCATTAGTGAGGTTAACCGCTGATGTTGGGTGACAGGGCCCTGACTCGCAGTTGTTTTGCAATTTCTAAAAAAGTAGTACCTCATGTTGTCCAGTATTTTTTGTACACAAACATGAAATCTATCTATCTATCAATCATCTATCTATCCATTGATCTGTCTGTCTGTCTGTCTGTCTATCTATCTACCTTTGTGTACCTTGTTATCTGTTTTTCTGCTTGTCTCTCTCTCTCTGTCTTCTCCGCTTGCTATCAGCGTTCAAGGTGAGTTCAGCCCTTCACAGCCCAGTGGGCTGGTAACATTTCCTACCCATTAGGATGGCTAGCAATGCACATGCATTCTCTCTCTTTCACTCACACACACACACACACACACACACACACGCACATTATACTATACACACTCACAAAGGCAGAGAAGAAAAGGGAGGGCGAGGCGAGTGCCAGGCGAAATGCGGGCAGGCCAGCCAAGGTTTTCCGGTACACAGGTCTCATCCCGCCACATGTCACCCTCAATTGTGGTTAACGCTGCCGTGATCAGAGGCTCCCCGACACTCCTCTGTTGCCCCGGCACCCAAAGGCGAAGGAGGGGATGAGAAGCAAAGAGTGGAAGAGAGAGGAGGGTGGTAGATAGTACAAACAAACAAGACGGAGGAAGGAAAGGAAAAACGACAGGAGGCGGATGTGGGGTCAGGGGGCGAGCGACACCGAAGGAGGGTGGGCAACGGCAGAGAGATGGGGAGGAAATGAGGAGAGGAACAGAAAGTGGCGTTGGCTGAGGAGGAGGAGAGCGGTGACGAAGGTGACAAGAAGGCTGCGGGTGAATAAGGAAGGAGGCGGGAATGTGTGTGTGTGCGTGGTGTGTGGGGGTTGAGTTGAAAACGAGGAGCAGAAAGGGAAGGTAAAAAGAGATTGGCGGAGTGTGTGTGAAAGAGAGAGAGAGAGAGAGAGAAAGGAGAGGTGTGTTTGACAAAGCAGAGATACGCTGAAGGGAACATCAGCGCTGGTGCCCAATCCGCTGTTATTTCACTCTCCTGTCATTAGCCAGCATCACCGCTGCGGCAATTATCTTCACAACAGTGTGTGTGTCTGTGTGTGTCTGTGTGTGTCTGTGTGTGATTTAATGAGGAGTGAGAAACTGAGGCTTGGAGGGAAGGAGAAAAGGGAAGAGTGATCATTCTCCTCATCAAACACTGACAAAATACAGGCGACACACACACACACTTTCCTGTGGAGATGATGTGCGAGTGTGTGTCAATGTGTATGTCAATGTGTGTGTGAATGTGTTCATGTGTGTGTTTGTATGTGTCTGCAAGTGCAGGGGGGTTTGTATAAGTTCAGTCAGGCTGCAAATTATTAGATGTGTGTGTGTGTGTGTGTGTGTGTGTGTGTGTGTGTGTGTGTGTGTGTGTGTGTGTGTTTCGCAACAGGTCCATGCCTCATGCTGGAATCAGTCACATAATCATATGTGTGTTTCTCACTACTTATGTGACGTTCTGTTACTCAGACTGTGTGTGTGTGTGTGTGCACGTGTGTGTGTGTGTGTGTTTGTGTTGCCAGACCCAGTCAGATAACCTCCCCCAGTCTGTACACATTCCTCTTTCTCTCTCTGTATCCGTGCAGCTACTCCTTCCCTTCCCTCTGATTTATTTCTTCTTGCGTGTGACAACACTGTGTGTGATTGCGAGTGTGTCCCCCATCAATGTATGTGTGTGTTTAGGCGATGCTAGACTAGGCCGTGCCGTTTTGTTGCCCCAGTGTAGCCCGGTGATTCACCTTTTCTCCTCCAGGTTTCCACCTGGTCACTGGAGCGATGCGCTGATACGACCTGACACCTGTCTGCTTGGATGGCCCGCAACAGGCCTCACACACAAACACACCTACACTATGCACACTATGCATCCATGCATAAGCGCGCATTCACGCTCGAGCCCTCAATCTCACCCATTCCGACGAAGGTGCACTCATGCTCCTGCACAGGCTGGAAGGTAAAAAAGTTAAGTAAATGTACACACACGGGGACATATGCATACGAACAAATGGCATATGACATATACACACAAAAATAGTCACATCAACATCAACACCCCGCTGCTTCCTCTCTCATCCGTAACTCGCGCAAAGGCCTGACATGTGTTCGCGTTGCCTGGAAAGCTGACAACCCCCCCCCTGTGTTCTGCAAGAGAGTCGCTCCGTGATGTGTGTAAATGTGTCAGAGTTTGTCTCGTGCCGTCCGCGTAAGGCAACGCGGCAACGTGACTCGCCGCGCTGCGCAGGAGTGTTTGAATTGTGTTCGCAGTTGTTTGAACTTCTTAGTGTTCTAAATACTTGTAAAGATGGACGACAAGTCTCCTCTTCCTCCCACTATCCAGAAATGTGGCAGAGATATACAAACGCTGCCATCTTGCACATTCGGAGCCAGAGTAGTGATTGGAGGATGGAACTGGGGTTGCGGTTGTATATCCTCCCGCAACCTTATTACCTTTTGTCTTTCATTAAGCGTTAATCCACTTGGGAGAAGAGCATGAGAGCAATCAAAGCTCACGCAGGGTCCGTACCTCAATACCTCTCTACCTTTATTTTTATTCCGGCACTCTACTCTCAAGCTGCCATTTTTATCATTGCAGAGGACAACAGCAGCGAGGGCAATCACAGGCCATCGCATTCATTGCTGCGATACTTGAAATAGCACTGTCAAAGGGAATCTGTTGGCATTAGACAATCCAGAATGTAGGCCATGTCAATATGACTCCGTGCCCTCGGCTTTTATCATTCCCACCGTCTCCGGCAGATACATTGAGGTATTTCTTTTAAAAGCTCAATGTAATAATAAAACAATGGAGCCTTATGTAAGAGGAGAGGCTGAAGCGATTTTCTCCGCGTGATCTTCCTTTCACCCGGCGTCTATCTAGCGTTGCTGTGGAGTGTGCTGGAGGTCAGGCTGCGGTGCACGGAGCGACACGTTTGACATCGTGACAAAGTCTGTGTATGTGCGTTTAAAACAACACGTAACGACAATAACTCCACGTCAAATCAAGTCACTTTTATTTGTATGGCGCCAAATCACAGCATCCAATTTCTTCCCAAGGCAATTTGCACTGTAAGGCCGTGACCTTACAATACTGTAGAGAGGAAAAACCCAACAGTTTCCATAATGAGCGAAAAGGAAGAAAAACCTCAAGCACAACCAGCCTCTGGGTGAGGTGATGGGGGGGGGGGGCATCTGAGAGGAGACAGGGGGGGAGAGAGATGAGAGAGAGAGAGACACTGGGAACTGTTGTATAACTGATCCATTTAGGCGTAGTCAGACCGATTTTTTTGAGATGACAACAATTATAACATTATGCATGTGGTGTCATAGAGAATAAAAACAACAATGATAGGTTGCACATAATAATAATAATAACAATTTTATGATATAGCACAATTAGAATCGGGTGGTCCCTGTGATGTTATATGTGGAAAATGACTCTGAAAGTGAAGGTAGTGACATCCAAAGTAACTTTATGATCAGAAAACTAGAGGATTATCAAATCTTAACTGATTTTAGACCCCTGACATAATGAGAGATGTAACCCATTTTTAATATTTGTTAATGTGACAAACTAGATGATCCAGTCGACATGCAGGAATACACACTTGGGGTTTTAACTAGCTTAAACAAAAAAAAAGTCTTATTTACACTGTGTGCATCTATGGTTCGGTTCCCAACATCCGGTTGGTGACACCTCAATTCAGTTGGTGCCAATTCGGATTATGTCTGTAAACCAGGGATTGCTGAAATCAATGTGATTATCCTCCAGTGTGCCAGGTCAACCAGGCTGTAGCTGTCCCCCCTTTGTGTTGACGCAAACAGCAGTGGAATCATTTTCTCCCTGCGGTCACTTATTTATCAGATAAACACCGATCGAAATGGAATTATTGTGAACTCAGGCGTCTCTATAAATGATCAGACACCAAATGGTTTGTGAGAAAATATTAATAAACGTTACATTTTCCAAGCTTTTAAATGTCAGAAGGAGATCAAGGGTGTGATTAAACCATCGAGTGCTTTAATTTACACATCGAGAGAAGTCAATTGAGACTAATAGTGACTTATTAGGGTTTTTAATAACAGCGTAGCAGCAGATGTCTTGGTCTATCTCAAATCCTTTTCTCGCATAATCACTCGATTACCACACAGTGAACCCCATTAATTGATTCAAAGATCTGCAGTGGTCTGACTGGTTTGTGGCAGTAAACACTCTGGCAGTGTGGTGGCTCAGAAACGCTCCTGGAATTAGTGTCGACGACAAAGAATTCAGGGAATCATCCCCAAAGACACATGATGAAGAGGCTCATGTCTCCTGAAATCTGTGTCTTCCTTCATCCTGAGCTAAGTTTCATCTCCCCTTCTCGGAGAGCTTCCTCTAGCGAGCCCGGAGTTCCACAACCCTGTGCCAAAAAAAGCTATGCTTCATTATTTCCCCAGCTCCCGCGGATGCAACAACAGCACGTGTACTACCTTTAACGGCGCCGAGCTCCATGGCAACGGCGTGCTAATGATGCACGGTTGCACCATCGCCTCATTCGCAGTCCCGCCGCTCTGCAGCCATCTTTCAGGATAACAAGAAGCAGCCTCCTGTCTGTGTGGGCTGCTGCTCGGGAGGTAGAGCTGGTCGGCCATGTGATAGGAAGGTCGGTGGTTTGATCCCCGGCCTCTCCACTCTGCATGGCGAAGTATTGTTGGTCAAGATACTGAACCCCTTATTTGCTCTATGGACTTTCCTGATCCCCTGACTTTCCTGTAGCGGCACCATTAGGTTATTTATTTATTTTTACATATTTTATTCTGTAGTTACTCTCTGTCTTCTGTGTTGGTCTCAATACACATCACATCATTGTGAGTTGTACTGTCGGAGTCCAAAGACGCTCTAACTAGTATATTTAGTAACAGGGACCTCTTACCAAGTCCCTCCCCATCATAAGAGGCCCTTGAGCAACTCTCTGAGACTCCAGTGTCCGAGGTGGACAGGCCATCTGGAGCCGCAGACGACCTGTCCGCCGACAGCGGGTCCAACATCCCCTCCGAGTGTCCCATGATGTTTGGGAGTGCTGATGGAGAGTGGAAGCTGCTCGCTCCAGGTTTGTGTGTGTGTGTTGGGTCACGGGCTCTTCACATCTAATGAATCCATCTTCTCCTCCTCCCCCCCCCCACCTGCCATCTTTAGTTTCATACACTCCAGCCTCCGCCGTGCGCTGACAGCGACTGGCTGTATTTGCAGTGCAAACTGCAGACGAGTTGGACAAACAAAGGAGCACGGAGGAGAAGCAGGACCACAATGTAGAAAGACTGAGGTTGGAACATGAAGTCCCGACCGTCCCTTGTGGGCAAACGTGATCAAATGTCATAAGTTAAATTGTGTGGTTGCCCTGGAACTGACAGAGCGATGTAAACGTAAGACGTCAGCATGTGGATCTGTAATGTTTTTAACGCACAGTAGCTATAGTATTTTGCCTTCAGGTGTTGCTGCAAATATCGGACTCCACACGGTTGATGTAAGCTCTGTGTTAAACGCACGGCACATTGGGATTCTGTGTGATCTCTAGTTTGCTTAGATGTCCTCCTGGAAACATGAAATACTAAAAATAGCATATAATCTATAATAAGTTAATGCTAATATAGTCCACGTGTGTTTGAGATGAGGTGTTACGTGCAGATATGCCACATCAGCGTTAACAAGGAGATGCACCATTTGCATGTATGGAGGGGAGCAGCAGAAAATCAGTAGCTGTGTAGCAATTGTTATTATAATAAGATTATTATTCTGCTTTATGCCTTTTTTTGCTCAGCTGAACGTCAGAAAACATTTATCATTCATACGCACTACAATTTGCAAATATCACAAAAAACTAAATCTTTCTCAAAACGTCTTTTATAACCGTCGGTAATGTGGTGTCATTGCACACAGATACACAGTGAATATGCTCATTATAATGACACGGACAGTTTATGGGTAATGTTTATATCATATTTAAGCCCATGCATTTCCTCATTTGCTTATACCTCCTGCCACTGTACCGAACCTGTGAGCGGCTGCCAGTCCCTGTTGACTGATCCCTCTCATTAAGTATCTCAGTCAGACATGCAGCGATGGATTGCTGCGGATGCTGCCAGGGCTAATCAGAGTCACGAAGGAGGCGGCGTGCAAATTTTAATGCCAGCATCCACAAATATTGGAAATGTTTTCTCCTCGCTTGAGTTCCAAATGTCAAAATGGCTGAATAAAAAAAACGTCTCCGTCTCGCAACGTGACAGCAAAAGGTAGCATCCCGTGCACCTTCATTCTCCTCGCCGGATATTTAGAACTTAAAAGGATATTCTCATTCAGCGCTCGCAGTCACTGGCTTCAGACAAAGAGAGTTATGGAGAAAAGCATTTCATATGATGTAACATTATTTTTTAAATCGTGCATTATTAAGACAACCTTGGATATCTGTGAAGTAACTCGTCACATTGTCGATTCCTTTTTTTGGGTATTCTTTGCCTTTTTTAAGTTACTTTCTACAACAATCCAACATAATGTCTTTCACACAAAATCAGATTAGATAGTTCTGACTTTTATCTCATGTTTTCTTTATAGAGGGAAATTGATTCTTTTGCTCCAGCATCAGGAAAACCTCAGAGAAAATACCATTCAATTTTAAATGGTCTCAGGCCTAAAAGTTTGAATTTATTGTTAGTTTAAGGTCAGTCTGTATACAAGGAATAACAGAAATTTGTTTTCATGCAAATTAGTTTTCATGCAAATCTATTTGCTGCGAGAACTGGCTGCTTGTGGCGAGTTTCACCCACTCAGAGAGAGAAATCAGGTGCTCATAACTCTCCCCTTCCCCAAACGCGCGCATATCCTTCGACCCGCCGTTCTAACCGGATCCACTCCTTGATCGCAATCTGACCCCAATCTGGTGCCAGATCGGCGGAGGATTGCACTTTCCCTCCTCTATTCCACTGGCGGCCTCCTTGGTGCCAGGCGGGATCAATCAAGCCCCGGCGAGGCCTTTGAGAGGAAGTGAAGTTGTGTTTGACCCCCGCAGGTCTGCTGCCAGACGATGAGCCTAAGCGGAGTGGACAGGTTCAGCCTGCCTCCACTCTCCACACGACCAACCTGGACCAGACTGGACAGCCAGGGGAATAGAAATGAGCAGTAGGATGACGACCGTATGAGAGTGTGTGTGTGTGTGTGTGTGTCGATGTGTCGGTGAGTGCGCTGTCTGGTTGGAGTGTGCACTTGTATTTGCATGTGTGCATGTGTTTGGTTGGGGAAGCAGCTGCCGTGTGTGTGAGTGGGGTTATGAACTTGCATGAGTGATGCGTTGGGGGGCTGTGGCTCAGAGCGAGTGTGTCTGGCCGTGTGTGTCTGTGTGCGTGTGTGGGTGTGTGGCTGCTGGAGTGGTTGTGCGTACCTGTCAGTGTGCTACACTATCTATGTACTTTTAAGTTTGTGAAGTCAAGCCACCATGAGATACTACCAGTGAAGTGGTCACTTGTAAATTGAATATTGAATAGCGTAACTTCAAGGTTATATTTTGAAGAGGAACAAACTACTTTTCATTGTAAGCACCCTCTGATGTAGGCGATCGATTTAACTATTGAATAGATGCCATACATGTCACTTCTTTGGTATGAATAGAAATGCTAACAACTTCAGGTTCGAATAGAGCCATGGAGGATAAAAGAGGAAAGAGATGAAGCTCTGAAGATCTGCGCGGCATTTTTTGTTACATCAGAAAAAAAGAAAACATCTTTGATAACAACGCAGACTTGATGTCTGGAGTTTATTCTGTGTGTGACAAAGGTTTCTGATCTGTGGCCCAGACTTTGTGAATCAAAATGCTAAAAAATATATAATAAAATGATGGAATGAGGTGAAACCTTAATACAGATGAGTGAAATACAGATATAGAATTCTGTTGCTTGTATGTGTTAAGAGTATATTGAATAGAAAGTAAAGGAAGCATGGAAACAGTCATTAGATTGGATGAATGATTATATTTTAAATGTTTGTGTGAAAAGTATTTTTTATTAATTTGAACAAACATAGTGTCACAATATCTTTTAGGACAAAACTCAATTCAATCTGTAGGTATTTCTTGTTGGTTATTTTCAGATTGCAATTTTTCGGTAATGCTTTTTTTTCATGAGTCTCATATTGTCCAGCGAGTTTCTTGGAAACCGTATAATTTCCCTAATAGACAAGCTTTTTGTTAAGCTGCATACCATTCGCAAAGTGGTGCTTATCCCAAGGTAATTGGAGAAATGTTAATCTTGTTTATGAAAAAAAAAAAAAACGGATATTGTAAAAGAAATCATTAAAGAAATCAGCAATGCTCATTAAATTTCTCTAAAAGAAAAACAAAGTTCTAAATGTGGTTTCATTCTGTATATTAGTGAGGAAAATTCCACAAATACAATAAAATAAAACAAAATAGTGTTACATAATTGTTCAAATGATCTCCGTGCCTTTTTACATTTCAAATCGTTATAATGTAATTGTGGAAGGATAAAAAATAAAAACTTAAAAGTTCAAGGATGAAAAAAAATCAAAAAGACAGAGCCCACAGATCAACAGAAGTGTATACAGAACAAAGTAGCTCCACTGACTGCAAAATACCACTTTCACACTGTTGCATCAGTAGCAAAAGTCCAATAATTACGTATATAATCTGTCATAAGGTTGTTGTTGTTTTCATAATATATACGTAGGCTTCTGTCAGGGAGATCCTCCTCAACTTGACAAACCTGCATTAATAAGTAAAGAGCAGCTCATATAAAAAAATTGATTTCCCTCCAACGATGGAAGTTCAAATGACACAACACGCTGCTTGTGTTGTAACAGGGAAATAGGAGACAGTGCACGGGCAGGTGGAAACAAAGAGAGCATTGATTTCCAGTCGCGGCTCCTGTACGCTGCCGCTGCCGCATGAGCGAGAGCGGTGGGTGGAAAAGGGAGGTTCTCTGTGGAATTGCGCCGCTGAAAAGCAGTTATTGGCTCGGTGGTGTAGCGTTTCGTCCCATTCGCTTCCAGCGGGTCAATGGTGTGATACAATAGGTGAGGACGTGAGTTCAATCTCTGGTGGTGGGACTGATGAAATGATTAAAGGAGCTGTCACTGTCAACGCGACGTGATCTCATGTTTTCATGCCTCCCCGTTGGTGACACCCAGTGGCCAGAAACATCATGTTTTCTGGTTTTGTCCGTCCGTCCCATTCTTGTGAACGTGGAATCTCAACAACACCTTCAGGGACGTTCTTAAAAGTGGCTAGAAATGCCTCAGTTGGACTCCCAGATGAACTGATTACAATTGGGTGGTAACAGGTCAACCTCATAAAAACACATTTGCCTTGTAAACACAATATCTTGTAATGGAAAATTCCAATTTACTGTTTTGACTGTTTTCGGTGCACTTACCCGATGCAACCTCAACGTTCATGCCCTTACTTGGCAATTCCACCTCCTGTTGACCTTTATCTGTGCAACTGTGTGCTGGGTTTGATTCCTCTTTCTGTAGCAGTGATGCCAGACAGCAGACGTTTCCTGTCTGCTTTCTGTTTTGTTCCCTGTTTATCACATTGTATAAAAACCTTCGTTTTTTAACTTCTCGTTGTTGCACTCTGAGCCATGTTGCTGACTGTGTAACCCTCTGCAGAGCTAATAAAAAGACAACTCCGGTCTGAGAAACTCATTATTTCAAATCTCATGATAAATTTCCACGACAATCTCAAGAACACCCTGAGGGAATTTCTTCAAATTTGGCACGAGCGCTCAGTTGGACGAACAGAGAAACGATTCAGTAGTGGTGGTCTAAGGTCAAAGTTCGTGGTCACGGTGGCCTTGCAAAAACATATTTTGGCCTCTTGAACATAACATCTCAAGTCTACATTTTGGACTAAAAGATAAACTAATTTCAGGTCACAGCAAACTTCACATTATTGTGAATTTCATTTCTGTTTATGTTGAGGTCTCTAAAATCCTTTTCTCTCTCTACAGCTTTGGCACCAGCTTTTACACTTTGTGGACAAGGGCCCATAAAAAACCAGCTCAGCCAGGGGCCCCTGTGTAGTGGAGTTTATAGGAGGGAGGCCGTAAAGTGTCGCTGTCCAAAATGAGATACCCACCACTCTAAAACACTGACACCTACTTGTTACTAAATGATGGCTGACATGAAAGCTCTGGACGTGGAGCTGTTGACGTCTATCCAGCATGTGCACACATGTGGCGTGGGTGTGAGATTACAAGCTCTGGACGCGGCCAACATCACAGTGCAAATTAGCTTTAATAACACTATTTGATTCCAAATAAAAGGAGCAAACAAAATGCGCTCAAGCACACCTGGCTTCCCAAATACAGTAAACAGATGGGTACACTGCAGGCCAGTCATAGTGGAGGAAGAGATGCTAATGAGCACAAACACGGACAAAAGAACAGGGGGAATGGGCTGGATATTTCTGGCCAGCTCGTCGTCCAAGGTGACGGTGATGGCCAGGAACTAGGGCAGCAGTGAGTGGGATGGACGAGTCTTGGTGTTTGCACGGCGGCCAGCTCCTGGCTGACCGGCTGTTCTCCTCTGCCATGAGTGAAACTCCTGGCTTACATATCCAAATATGGACCATTTCCACTTTGTAGCCGGCTCCTTTTGAGGGCCAATTACACGAGCAAATGCCATAACATGATCTTAATCCCAGACTTGCTCTCTGATGGAAACAGATTCAGGGCCAGTTTGCTGCCACTCATTTCTTTTGATGGGGTAAAGCAAGGACAGGGCGTACCGGAATTTTAAAAAACCAAGAAATGTTAAGACCTGTGTAATTTAATGCAAATAAGTAAACAGCAGTTTGTTAAATGTCGTTCAAAATTTAGAGAGTGGGGAAGTTTTGCAATCGGATCCAAAAGGATAGAGAAATTGCCTTGATAACAGCCAGGACAGAGGAGGCAAATAAGTAGTAAGGTGCTGTCTGAGGGGCCCAGCCTTTCAAAAGCATGTCCCTGGGAGCCAAAATGAGAAATATGCACTCAGCATGTTGCCGACATAGCTTCAGGCAAAAAGGGGCCTATCAAATGGCATATTTAGCAGCTTCCATTCACTGTGACATTTTTTAGTCACACTGTTCTTGCAGCTCTCTCTCCTTCCCTGTGGTCACCTCAGTGTTTGAGCCCTTTCTGCGTTGCACTAATGGAATGGGACTGGCACACACACATTCTACTGCCCTGAAAGTGTCGGGGGGTGTTTATTTTTTTTTCTAGAGAGAGGGGGGGGTGACCTTTTAAATGCGTGAAAATACAGGCCAGATGCAAATTAAAGCGTGTGAGTGAGCGTGCGTGCGCGGCATGTGTGAAAAGGCTAAATTTATCTCGCAGCTACTTTTTAACACATCATAACAACCCTAACTATCATACATAAAACATTATGTTGTCTGGAGTCAGCTCTCAATCAGCGGCACACTAGTAGTGATCAGGAAACAGCACATTCTGATGGATTCCTCAGCCTGTGATGGCAGAGGGGACGGAGTGAAGATTCCTGGAGGGAGGGAGGAGGCCAAGGTTGTAGGTTTTTAGGGAGTTATTTATCTACTTATTTTAATGTTTTTATTTTACTATTTTTCGCTGGAGGGAGGGTGCAGAGGAGAATATGGGCTTTCTCATCCCAGATTTAGATTTTATGTCAGACGTTGCTTGCAAAATTCAGCGTAAATCTTGGATCAGATAGTTACATAGTTCCGCTATATAAATCTGAAATCACAGACTGTACATAAAGAAGGACAGTGAAAGATGACCGCTCTCCAATAGCGAAGCCAAGGCGCCTCAGTATAGGTCGTAAATCCCTCCGCCATTTTAGTGTGAGAATCGACCTGACTAAAAAGCGAGACACGGTGTGGATTGGAGGAATGAATTAAGTCCAACTACGGCACTGTTTAAGATTAAACTACATCACTAGATTGCATGATTGAGATGATGATGATGCATCTGCAAAGCGCAGCCCCCCCCTGTGGATGTGCTGTTTCTGCATTTAGCATAAATAACCCTGATGATGATGATGATGTTGATGATGCACTGCTGTGCATTCAGAAGGAGTGAGCGGTAAGTCATGACCTGGGGTGATCTGGGGAAGAAGCGTATCAGCTCAGCAGAGGTGGTTTCAGGGAGGATTGGCGGTGTTACGGCGGTAATGCTGCCGGATCGCCCTCGCTCGGCCGCTCTGTTTGTGGATGCCGGTGCTCTCTGCGTTAATGAGGCCTCTCTTTGCTGCTCTGTCTGCAGCGAGGTCTGTAAATCTGAAAGTACAGTAGCGCTCTGTCATCTCTCTCTTCCTCACTCTTTTGTTCCGTTCATTTGACTTTCTTTTTTTTTTTAAATAACCATGATTTCCAGCCAGGGCGATTTCAATGTCGGCAGGGGGTGAAATTGCAGAGTAGCTCAAATAAACTGAAAACACATAAACAAACACCTGAATACAACCTGCTGTGATTGAGAGTGAATGAACATTTGTTAGCAAGTCTCAACAGTTTTGCTATAATGAATCAATAAACAGTTTTAACAGTTGGATAAAAGATAAACAGTTCAGCGAATGAATTCAATTCAAGCAGGCAGCTCCAAATTGTACACTCACAATTGAGATCCTGCGAGATCGAAACAATTGAAAAAGTTTCTAGAAACCCCCACGTTGTCCAGATCATAGGCTGTAAATAAAGATGGACGACACGTGTCCACTTCCTCCCACTATTCAGACGTGATGCCAAAATCCCAGATGAAAATGAGTTGGAGACAGTAGCAATGGATGGAGCCGTGGTGGCGGGGTGCCGCCCATACACTCGCTCGACCAATCCCGAGTCAGTCTTAGCTGCCAATCATAACGTTGCAACTCTTTTTCTCGCATCAGGTAGCTAGTGAAAACTTATCGTAACGTTTTGCGTAATCCTGTTTACAAACAAACAAACAGGGGTGAAAACATAACCTCCTTGGTGGAGGTAACAAATGGTTGAAAGGTCAATCTTCTACCACACCGTGTGGTACCAGTAGGGTTGCAAAATTCCGGGAATATTCAAAGTTGGAAACTTTCCATGGGAATTAACGGGAATATAGGGGAAATTTTGTGGGTAATTTATACTAACTGTATTTACCTTGTCATATACAGACATAAATATAAACATTTTGTTTTGTCATAAGCTGATTTGAGCCCTGAGGAAACTTTGGGCACTTGACTATATGCTTAGTCGGGGCGGCTCTGGCCGATGGGCGGCTGTGGCTGAGGGGTAGAGTGGTCGTCCTCCAACCTGAAGGTCGGCAGTTCGATCCCCATCTGCATGCCGAAGTGTCCTTGGGCAAGATGCTGAACCCTGAATTGCCCCTCATAGAACAACAAAAGTGCTGCTAATAGATGCACTGTATAATGTGTGGGTGAATGTAAACTGTAAAGAGCTTTGAGTGGTCATCATCCGACTAGAAAAGCATTTACCATTCTGCATCTTTGTGGCATTCTTTGCACAGTATTTGCAAATGTACACAGCCTTTCCTTCTACATTGGCTGGGGTGAAATGTCTCCACACGAGATAGTGCACGTGGCATTGTTCTGTAGAATAAGATGAGAAAAAAGCTTGTAAAAAACACTAATGCAATGCCAGAGATATAAATAGTTAGCTAAACAATTGGAATCGTTTTTTAAAATATTTTACAATTGATGGATAAATGAATAGAAATAGGCCTAGATGAACAATCCTCAATCAGCATGCTAATATATTTTCCCCAGTAATATCATCAAAACTTACCTGACTAGTCCTTGGGCTAATGCAGTAGTGTGGCCTCAATAGCCCTGCTGTAGTGTGCAGGATGCTGGGAATTATCGGTGCATGTGATGGAAGAATGCACTGCGCATGTGATGGAGAAATGCACAGTGCAGGGTTGAGATTCAACGTGCAGCGTGTGCTGCATTCCATACATCTTTAAAATAGAGTTTTGAATGACGTTTTTATTGCTCAGCGTTTAATTTGCGGTCAATTTTTTTTTCAAAATTCACGAGCTTAACTTCCCATGGAAAGTTTCCGGAAAGTTTCCGGAAATTTACCGGAAATTTTCCGCCCCTTTGCAACCCTAGGTACCAGTCCAAATTCGACTGACAAAGCTGACCTAAACATTAATGTTGAATAACAATCAAATGACATGAAGACAGTACACGTTAGGTGGTGTCTAACACGGGGTTCTTGGGTTCATCTGACAGAGAAAGGCTGGGAATGAGCGCTCTGTGTGTGGACGACCTTGCTGCTGACATGTTTATGTGGAGATTATATGGCGACACGAGATTCGTATTCCAGGGCTCAAGGCGCACTTCTGACCATCTTCCTCTTTTCACGCTCACTTACAGCTGTTACTCACCTATGTTAAGTGTTATTCACGGCCTGGGAGCACTTCCACCTTTTTTCCTTTTGCCTCTCTCCCCCTCCCATCGTTATTCAAGCCAGATTAAATTGTGGAAATCCATATGAGATCATGGCTCTCGCTTGGATTTACGCTCGTCAGTGTAGTTCAAGGGAAATCGCGGAGGGTCCCTTTAGGGCACCCGGAGGATTTAGCCCCTTGGTTTTCATTTCGCTGCCGTCTTTTTACCTTGAAAAAGAGGTTGTCTTTCTCTCCACGGCACTGGCTGAATAAATGGCTTAACTGACTCCTAACTCTGTTGCTTTCATTTTTCTGTCTCTATCTCTCCCTGCCGCGCTTTCTCTCCGTCAGCAGAAAGTGATGCCGGGTATCAAATTGCAGGGCAATAACATTCTTATAGCACTTTGGTCAGACCCGCGGTTATTAGAAAATCAGGAGAGCACAGTCCTCAGCTCATAGGAGCCGCACAGTCACTACAGGCCTTCTCTAGTTTACACACAAACACGTATTGTGGACATCCATCATGCACAGTGGTCTTAAATACACAAATACTCACAGACGGCCATACCGCACACGTGCTCCTTCGTGCGTATACAGAAGACAGACACAAAACAAATTAGATGAATAATCGATAATAATGAAAATTCAGTAGTGGACCTCGCCAGGACCTCGGACTGGCTGCTTTTGAATTATAGATGGCTGAGTGACGGATGAATACTGCAAGGAGATTAATGTCTGTCACTATACTTGTGTGTCAGACACACACACACACACCAGTGCATGAATATGATTCCAAATTTCCTCGCTGCCGTCGCTAAAAGTGCAGCTCAAATGCAAATTTACAGCACAGATAGGGCCGTGTGGCGTAAACCGAGACTACACGCCATGTCCCGCAAATGTGCACGCACACACACACACACATCCACACACTGAGGCACCCACACGCGCTAGTGTCAGCAGCAGGATTCAGTGGCTCCTTGAACCGCGCGAGGTATTCACCGACGTGGTGGAGAATAATGATTGACCGGCTGGAGCCTGATCTGCGTCAGACGGAGCAGGAGACTCTGAACTGTGCTGCAGGCAATTACTTTGTTTTAGAGGAAAAGAAGGGGGAGACAGAGAAAGAGAGGCATAGAGGGCGTGCAGGGGAGGGATTTGCAGGGCTGGGGGCTGTGGCGAGTTAACAGTGGCACCTGGTGGTGAGTCACAGAAGTGTGCGTGGAATCATGTTCAGTAAGAAGAGTTTCATGCCGTCACTGCTGTTTTTCTGATGCTCTGTCATCCCCCTGTTCTTCCTTCTATTTATTCAATCACTGGCATCAGAGGGCTCATGCACGACCACGTGCTTCCGCTCATCCCCCGCGAGGACTCTCCGTCCAATATATTGATTTCCATCCTCTAACCCAATAACCTTAAAGGTGCTATTCCATCCTCCAGTCTACTAACTACACGTTTCCCAATTACTGTGGGTTTCCACATTGCTCATGAGCTCAGTTATGATCTCAATACTGCTGCTACACCTTAAAGTAATGAAAGAAATAAAGAACAGACTTATATCGCTTCCTTTATGCTAAACAATGGCATTACTTCGATTGCCTGTGCACTTTCAATATGTCCGCGCAATCTCAATATTGTTTTATGTGCATCCCTGTATATATGCTGTATATTATTTCCCGTTGACTTATGTATACCTTTTTTTTTATTGATGCGATCCCCTTTCCTGTTGTAACAAGGCAAATCCCCCCTTTGAGCTACGACAGGATTATCTTATCTGAAGTTCATAGCTTTTTTTAAAATATAAATTACTAATCACGCTTTGAACGTTGGCATCAGGGTTTGGTTGCGGATTCCATCAACCCAGAGATATCCACTCGTAAACACCACAGTTGCAGAGATGCACACACCAGCGAGCCCATCAAAGAGCATAGATGGTGCATTTGAGACGTGGAACATGACGCACCCGGAAATTGCCCTTATGTTTGCTGTAAAAAAATTGATATAAGTGATGTCTGAGAGGGGATTTGTGTGTTTCTTTCTTAAATCCTGAATCTAATATCTGACCGTGAGGGATGGAGCTGTGAATTTGCTTCTCAGACATCATCCGTTTCTTGAATTAATTCACACGCAGGTGTCTCTTACGTAAATGTTTGTTGTGGTTCATCGCGACAGCACTTTTAAACGGAAAGGCCACAACACTCGAGCGGCACAATATTTAGCTCCTGGTGCTTGAGACATTAATTACAGAGGAGGCCTTAATTAATAAACCGCCGTGAAGGTATAGGGGATGATTCATAGTTTCATAAATTATTAAATGGCAAATTCTGCTGCCTAATCTGTAAAGCTGGCCAAAATATCACAACGTTAGGACTTTTTATTGTAGCTGAAAATGGAAAGAGCGAGGACAAAGTGCAGGTCTGATTAATATTGTGACTGCACTATTTTTTTGTAAAACCTCCTTTGACCTGCACTGCAAAGGGCAACTGATTTAATCCTGGTTGTGCATAAAGGTGATCATTTCTAATGTGGATTTGATGAAGCAAAGCAAGTCGCGCCCTTGATATTTGTCTCGGTGTGTTTGACCTTGTGCCGCTGCAGCCTTTTACATTTAATCTGACAGAATCCAGCGCAGACGTGTCTCTGAAGTGTCTCTGAAATGCATAACTCAAGCACTTATCCGGACCTGAAAATGCATTGTTCCTTGGCAATAACCTTTATGTTGTTTCTGCAAAAGAAGAAATAGACTAATTCAAAGGAGGAATGGGGAAAAAACTCTGGAAAAAGACTAGATTGCAGAAAACATCGCGAGCTGACATCTTTGTTGGCTTCTTCTACATGCATGACGTCTTTTTGCTGCCTGAGATATTTGTATTCTTTAAAACATCCAGAGTTCAGTGCACGTCTGAAAGGAGCAGTACTGAATCCCAAACTGCGATTGAAGGACGGTGCGATTTGCTGGAAAACCCTCACGTCATCATTGGCAGATGCGTTACATTTAATAATTGTCTACGTTTATTCCGGTTTCTAAGCTTTAAAAGATCTGCAACAACTCTCTTCCCCCATGTGTGTCTTGGCTGCTCGAGCGGAGGGGAAGTTTGGGCTACAGCTCCTAAAATCAGGCCAGCAGACCTCAAGACAGACGATGGTTTCAAGATTTTAAGACAGAATACAAGATGAATGTTCTGCTGTGTATTAACGATCCTGCTATCTCCCGCTGTAGGTTTCAGGTTCGCTCTTTCAGACCTTAAATATACTCGAAAACGCTTTCAATCATTACTGAACTACCCTAAATCTGGAATAGACACAGCACCAGCTATTTAAAATGTATTCATAGTGACACACCTGCCCAGTATAGGTGTGGTTTCATGCTGCTGGCTCCAGTGGAGGTGCCGGGGGTTAATTGCGATGATAAAGGGCACCGACACAGAGGTTGATAAAAGAGAGGGATGCATTACTCATTCACTTCCTTAGCCTGGATTCGCTCAAATCGTGTCTCCCCAAGGATTTGAAGTCCCTGTCAGCCGTTCACAAGCTCCAATCCCTCACGCCGCTCCCTGAACAAACCTCGAAAATCAGCCGAGCCTGATGCATCTTGTCAGACGCTCACCGGCCTCGACGCAACTTTAAAGAACAAACATTCAGTGAATGTATTCAATTACTAAATCACCTTGGTGTGGTTGCCAGGCAACATTAGCGGCGAGAACCCCTGCTTCCATTTCCTTGCAGCCTCGCCGGTGATTTGTCTTGTGTTGTTTATGTACATTAGTCTGAGGGAAAAAGAGAGACAACACAAACGCTGCTCCGCTGCAAACGCAAGCAGCCGCCCACGTAACACAGGCACACGTTGACTTCGGGCTTTTTGATTTTTGTGTGTTGTTGTTTTTCCACTTCTCCTTGCTTGTTAATTAAGTTCACGGCGTCCTTGCCTTCCCCCGTCGAGCACTTTGTGATGTTGTGCAAAAAACGCTCCTGAATGAATTCGACATTGTCAGTCTTGCAGCAGATAAGTAGAAGTGAAGGGACGCACACACACGCTGTTTTCAGGTAAATGCCACTGCCAGATACATTCGTGAAGCGTTTCCTACCCATGATCTGTTGTCCAGCTGTGACCGTGTGTCTCCAACAACATTCGACTTATGTAATTTGTGTGTTCTTCCCCCCCTGCTGGTGTCTATCTCTTTTTGTGTGTGTGCGGCTGAGTGAGCAATTTAGAAGGAGACAGGCGCGCTCTATCATCCTCAGCTTCATCTGTCACCGCCGGACAGCCGACAAACACACGTTAACCGGCGCCCGCACAAAGGTTAACGAGCGCTCGGCTCTATGTGTGTTTTGCGGTGTCGTGTGATGTATGTGCTGTTTCCTGCGCGAGGCTCCATCAAGTTGTCTTCGCACTCGATGTGGTAATACGAGTGAATCCTCGTTTCCCCGGGCAGACGGGAATTTGTCTTTCTTTTTTAAATTCAGAGTGAGTTTATTTGGAGACACTGATGCAGCGACATTTCGACAGATACGATTGTAGTGACAGTTTGTGTTGTTAAACATGGCGGCGGGTTGTTTTTACACGTGGGTTGGAGACCAAGTATTGTGTGTGTTTAACTTCTTGTCTCCATGTGGTCCAGATTTGTTTGTGACCTCATTAACTATAACGTTTTTTTGTACGTTACCTCAAATATCTGTGTAGCTGTATGTTAAAATACGTCACAGAGACAAGCGCCCCTCACATACAGATCTTTCTTTTATTTCCAGTTAAACTTATAGTTAATGAAATTCTGAAAAAATATATCTTCATATCTATTCCACAGAGGAAAAGATATTTGGACTTGCATATAAAAATGTTGCCTACAGCTTTAATGGTGCAGGACGCTTGGTTCCCACTGATCTCACTATGGAAACTGTGAATTTGTGCTGGGCAGAAAAGCCTGTGGCTTAATGGGGCTGCCATGGGATCCCAATGGCACATCGGAGGTTTAAAGTAATTGATGAAATATCCGCTGGTGTGCCGTGTGCGTAAAAAAACATTGATCCAAAGAATTTCTAAATGTAGAAACATGAATAAATGTATTCTTATTATTTTATTTATTTATTTATTATTATTCTTATTATTCTTATTATGTGATTAGGGAAACGAAACAGGCCTTAGCTCTCTGGTCCAGGGGGGGCGGGGGGCACTTGTGTCACCCCCACTGTGGCAGCACTTAACCTATTTACAGCCATAAAATCCGACTGAGGTCAACAATTGTGAGCAGCAGTTCTGCCGACACGGTGATGGAGGAACTAAACGTTACGTGCAGTGCAAGAAAGCTGCAGTTGTACAAAGTCAATCATTGTCGATGGGGGGGGGGGGCTCAGTGTTTGAATCAAAATGTGATGCTTTCTTTGCTGTCAGCCTTCTCTCCTTAATGACAGCTACGCTTTGAGCATTTCACCGCATATGTGTCAAGTTAAAGTGCTCTCCGCCGCCGGCGTCTGTACTCAGCCAATCAGGGAAGACCCTCTACTTTGGAACGCCACTGTAGAAGCTGAAGAGTGGTCATCGCGTAGATTTCCAGAGCCGCATTCGCCCAGTTTGACTTTCATCCATAACACATCAGTCATTTAACCCTTCAGTGTTTGGATCAAGAAGCTGTGAAATCAATCTAATCCATCAGAGTATTGAGTCGCACTTGTTATCAGCAGACAACCCAATATTGAACACATGGTAGCATGCTCAACTAAATGGGAGAAGCCATAGACTCTAAGACATCTTTACTTTCTCTTTACATAAATCAGCTTAAATCACTGTAAGTACTATTTCAGTGGTACTAGATATTTGATATATGATGTAGTAGGTTCAATTTCTGAACCCTGCTTTGCAAACCAACAAAAACTACAAATAGTTTGCGATTTTTTTATCGAGCTACACCGCACGGCTCAAGAGAATTGTAGTTTTTTTAATTCGGCTGTTTTCCAGAGGCGCTCTGTATTTGCTTGCAATTCACTTGCGCTATGCACCTGTAAAAAAAAACACTAATGTGTATTATTTAAAGTGTTTTCCTACATTTTACAAGATAACATGATTGTATCTCATGTTGCTGTCAATTCCAAATTGTGGAAGACCTGTATAGTGCCCCACACAAACACAATATCATTTTAATTTTGAAATTTCTGTTATCCATAGATACACTACAATTAAAATGCAAGGTTTTGGTCATTATGCAATAGGACACACTCAGCCTGAGCATACATACCGTATGTTTCCTGTAGGTTTTCAGTGGTTTACCCCAGAAAGCAACAATGATAAACTAGAGTGAATTGGCCTAAAGTCCTTATGTAACTGCCACATGGGATGCAGCTGATGACGCTCCTCATTTATCAGGTCTCGCCCACATCACGTCCCTCAGGAGCCACATGGGTAAAGTCCTGCTTCAAATTTGAAATCACTGCTGGAAAAGAAAAAACATTTACTCCAGCACCAGGTTCTGATCCTAGTTTATCGCAGGTTACGGGGAAGATTTTCTTGTGCATTGCAGTCAGTATAGACAGGAGTGGCATATCCAGTCAGGAGCACAAGCAAGAAAGAAAGAGAAATCTGAGAGTCAAGATTGCTGTGCCGTTCCATTTGTGGGACCAGGCTTCTAATTTCCCTGTGTTTTGCTTGGTGGATTAAATATTCTATTATAGACACCTTTTTTTTTTTTAAGCCGCCCCAATCGAATTGCTCAAGGCAAAAGAGAGAAAGTGGGGAGATAGTGAGCGAGCTGAAAGGGGAGAGTGCAAGAGAGGAGAAATGTTTCCAAACGGTGAAAAAATCTAATTCCTGGGGTTTATTCAAGTCCTATCACTCCATCCTATCTGGGCTTTCTGGGCTTCAGAAAGGGAGTGGAAGGAGTGAGAGGAGGAGGACAAAGGACAAGGATAAAGATTGGATCAAATGGAGGTGAGGAAGGAGAAGGCGGCAGGCGGCTGAGTTGGGGGAAGCTTATCGGGGTGACGCACACCTGGGCCATCATCCTCTACCTCTTCTCATGTGTCCGAGATGAAAGCTCTTACAGGCCCGCGTCTGGGCAGAGGTCAGCGATCCCGTCTCGACCGTTGCATCAGCCGAACCCCTTCTCAGGCTCGAGGCGCTTTCAGTCTCAGAGCTGTTTTTCTCTTATATCCACCCGAGCACACAAACAGATTCCTGTAAAGCAGATGTAAAAAAACATTTCTTCGCTTAAAGAGACAAGGCCCTATCTTACACCGGCACAAAATGGCGCCAATTGCGACACAATTGTCTTTACTACTTCACGATTGCCGATGTTGTTTAAATAGCAAATGCAATTTCACCCGCCCGTGCGCCCATTGCCCTTTTGACCAACAAAAAACCTGCTTGCTTGTTAGCATAGCTTAGCATTAAGACAGGAATCAGGCATAAACAGCTAACCTACTGTTCAAAGGTAAGACAAATGTGCCGTTCATTACTTTTTAAACTCTCTAATATATGGTAACCTGAGCCGACTGGCTGCTGGCGGAGGGTCCTATCAATTTTCTCATCCATGCTGCTGGTTTTAGCCAAAGCAACTTGGATTCAATGAATCCTCACTCTCAGCAGTGCCATGCACAACTTGTAAAGACGGTCGTTCCACCCTTTAAAGATTCTTTAAGAAAACAATTGCAGAAAATCGTTTTAGAACTCGTGTGATAACTAATGTTATTGGTTTTAGTGTTATTTTAGTCTTTTTTATCCGCATGAGGAGGGTTTGGGGATTCTCAGGGTTTTCGAGACAACTACCACATTAAAGTCAGACTCACAGACAAAGAAGTGTTTACAGGCACAACACCGCATCTGAAGGCAGAGCACATGCTCCCCATGCCTCCCGGCTCATAGTTTATGCAGCTTCCCATGATCAAAGCCCTTGATGTGGATGCTGGGGCTGGAGACAGGGAGTAAGGGATGGAGGGAAACAACAGATGGAGAGATGGGTGTGAGCTTGAATTAAGAACTCAATTGGATTTTTTGAATCGAGGATGACGGATGCATGAGAATTTAATTTGTTTACTGAGTGAGAATATTGGGTAAAAATTCTAATATTCATTCAAATGCTGGAGCATTGGTTTAGTCATAACAAGGAGGGAGTGTTGCACACGTATAGACACGTATAGAGTGAGAGACAGATGCTGTTTATATTCTGTGCCTTGCTGAACGACATGGTGCCTGTGGCTGTGATAAAGAGCCACATGTTGTGTTCTACCTATCTAATATATCACCAACATTCATTGGTTAATGACCACATACAAACAGATTCTGCATGGGAATATATAGGTGAGGGACAAGATTAGTAGTTAGTAGAGTTAGTAAGAGATATGTGAAAATGTCTTCTGGACCTAAAACGCCCCCTAAAGGAACACTGTTTGTGTTTTATGTGGAGAAACTTTTTACTTTTGTCATAAAGGAAACTACTCATAATTTTAAACAGTGAAGCCAAAGGGAAGATGGAATCCTGGCCCGGATTTCCACCGTCAACAACTGAAGCCGCAAAATATTGGCCGCTGCCCCTAGAGGCTAATTCATCTTCAGACGTTAGCCAATGGGCTCCGAGATTCGCCAAGAGGCTGCTTTTTCTTGCACAGGACTAAAGTCAGTCTTCCCATGAGTTAGCAACATTCGCTGTTCACAGTTGTACTTCAGTTTCCCAATGCGAATCAAAAACTACAACAGCCTCTTGTTTGCAGACTGCCCCTCCTGCACGTCAGAGGGAACTGGCATAAAATTGAACCTTTTGCCATTTTGAAATTCCCATTTACAACAAACGAAAAAGCCGCTAATCAATTAGGTGGACTCAAAGTGGAAACAAATCCATTAAATTATTGTTCGTGAGCAATAAAAAGACCCCAGCATAACAAAATGGGCCTTATCGCCGCTGCACTGAGATACTCGGGGGATGTTGGGCAATAGAAATACATTGTGTGGCTGCTTGTTTCCCACAATGGAAATACAAATTGCCCTCATAGGAAGGCTTGGAGAAGTGGACTCTATTGTATCTTGCGTGAAAGTGCTCCGTCTCAGTGGACCGCCTGCTGTTCGATTCCGCCACGAAAAATCAACTTAGCGTGCAGGGCAAAAGACGGCCAGTTGGGTGCCAACTAGAGACTTGCTAGGGAGTGACCAGTATTTTATCCATAAAAAAGCAATTATAGCAGTTTTGAGTACCTTGGTGACAAATTTCTCCCCCTTAACGGAAGTGAAAGGCCTGAGGGGGAGCGCTGGCACAATCATGACACGGTACAATGAGATGGGAAAAAAGAGAGAACTCATCTGGGATGGAGAGAAGGGGAAAGAGGAGGATGTGGGGAGGAGAAACAAGGGGCCTGGACACACTGCGCATTAATATCCTCTACTGAGTGCCTCCATTTGTCTTTTTCACTCCATTTTTCTCAAATCTAATCAACTCTAGGGACATGTGAGCTAGTTACATGCATGTGTGCCTCCTATGGTGCACCATTATTTCTACATTAGTTGAAAAAGAAGTTAGACTCTCTAATGGCCCTTCTCGCCGAGCTGAACGGTGAAAGTTGCACTCTGAATAGCGGGCGGATTTATTTTCAAGGTTGCTCTCTATTCACGTGGGAAACATTTCTTCACATCTGCACTCTGAAAGGTGCAGGTTAGGAATTAGCCGAGTGAATGCTGCATCCTATGAATAACACCACTGTGACAAGATTCCTACAATTCAAATCATTGCAGTTATGTCCCATGAGTCCTGGTGTAAAGACAGCCAGTGTAAGGAAAACATGCCCGGGCTCAGGTGACACACATCACGGCTTATTCTACCACAGCTACCCTGCAAACTAATCTATTGCACATTATCACAGCACTTGCAAGACGAGAAGGTGTATAGGTGCGAGATGAGTTGACACACCAGGGACATTAACTGTTTTAGCCTCTAACTCATGGATATTTCTTTGCTGCAAAATGTATTTATAAGGACTGATAATGGGAAATGAGTTGGAGGGGTCGATGATTGGACTTTAAGTGGGTGTGCTGGTGAGTGGGAGCATTGTGTGTCATCACAAAAGTGCTTGGTAACTCCACTGAACCTTCATCCTGTAAAGGCAACCTGCTTCACAAGGCTGTGGATTCCTTTTTGATCCAAACCGACATGTGCTAAAATGTGTTTTCATGCCATATAATGCCGTAAAGCTGCTAAAATCAATAGTTTATATAAATAATGCATCAAATGTCACAGGTTACTATCGCTTATAGTGAAAAACCCACAGAAGTACTCCCTTCAGCTCCATTGAAGCACACGTTTAGCACCTTTCAGCTAATTGTTTTGGTTTTGTATCCTACAACTTTACTGTTATGGTTTCGCAGATGTTTGCTAACTCCCCAGCGACGCTAAAAAGAGAATGACTTCAATTATCTCACTTAAGCAACTATGCTTGCGTTTGCTGACATATGCGTTTGCCACCATGTAAAAGCGGATTTATGCTCCACGTTAGATGCGTCTACAGAAACATAAGGAGGCTTCTGTCAGAAGCTTTCCAGATCTGCGCTGCCCTCTTGTGGACGTATTGCTCAACAACTATTCCAACGTAAACAATGCATGTAAATATGTGGGCAGTGACAGTCACATTGTTTGAAATGGGTGTATTTCTTTTCGGACGTAAAGGCAGCTTAAATGAGCGTTAACACTACAGCAGCAACACCTCTTTGTATCTTGAATTGAACAACGGTGCACTTACTTTCTTATTAATTCAACTTTTTAAATGATATTTATTTCTTCCAAAAGTGGCATAGTGCCACTTTAACCAGGGACCGGCTGCTGCATGACTTTAAAAGAAAAATCATATAAATTACGGCTCTAAACAACAAAAAAGATCATGTCATTTTATCAAAAGTATGATTTAAAAACTGTTTTCAAAGGATATATTCTGTGGAGCCATGAAATGAATCCGAACTTAATTGCACCCCATCTATGTTTTAAGATTCCTCCTCATCCTCATTCCCACTCTGTCCTCTGGTCAATACCCCAATTACGTCTTCTCACGGAGCTGCAGTCAGCTGCGGTTATAATGAGCCCGACTTCCACAGAGAGGTAAAATTTGTTCACTTTAGGTCCACGCTGAAGGGCAAAAAAACAAATGAACGAAGCTTCATTTACATGAAGATCAGCTCAGGTGAATAAATGAATTGATCTCATTAGATGGTTAAGATGTTAAGCCCTTGGCCTAATGGCAATCTTGATTATCACTAATTGCACCAAAGAAGGGGCGTGCGCAGGTTGTGACAAGCAAAATTAACAAGCAGCGGCCGACTCCGATGTGGACGCAAACAAAAAAACACACTCCCACACGGAATCAGTCAGAAACAGAGGCTTTATTTCTGACCTCCGGAGGGTTAATTTGCCACAGGCTGCAGTTGCAGGGTTAGAGGTGTCCACTGGCCTCCAAAGTTTGGAGTGCGGAGAAGAAAATCCTGCTGCACTGCTTCAATTTGACCACGCTATGGCATTTGGCCAGTGCAGACTCCCCTCTGAACCCTTAACTGTGTGCACCAGGGTGGAATTCAGATGTCAAGATTGTGCATAAGCATGGATTCTAGGCCTGTTCTGGAAATGCACGAATTACTTGGAAATGGCATAAAGTAAACACCATCACATAGAGGACAGGGGAGAAAAGAGGAGAGAAGAGGAGAGAGAAGGGGGGGGTAAAGAGGCTGGCTTCACTTCCCTGCCAGACGGGTTAAAAGGTTCAAAAGCAGACACAACACTTAGTTGATGAAAGAAAATCCCCTCAAACAAATGTTTGTGTGTAGGTACAAGTGCATAATGGCCGCAAACAATCACACTATTTATTGGCTCTACATAGAGTCCAGTTGCTAAACTATTGTGAGCAGTTAACATCCAAAAATACCTTAATTAACACTTCTATCTCTCTGAATGCATATTTTAGTTTGAACTATGGATCGGCATCAGATTATGTTTCTCTCCGGGCGTTAAATAGATAAATAAATACACCCTGGCATCTGTCAATCATCTGAAGGATCCTGAAACAGATTTAAAGGGTGATGACTTCTTCTGCTAATACTTGATGTGAAAATGCCAACAGCACGGGAAGGACTGTGGAGGGGCGGGTGGGTGACGATGTGCAAAATTCTGTAAACCACCGAAATGACACTGTTCTCTCAAATGTCTTTAGCTGTGACAGTGAGCCAGGATTTGGAGTCTTTCTAGTTGGAGCTTTCATCTTCTTTGACTTGCAGATACACGACATGAAAAGGAAAAGCCTTAAAAACAGCAAAGTACTGTTGCAAAACTTAAATGTTACAGGAAACGGAAACCGGCAGGAGCTGTGAGAAACTAAAGTCAACAGATTGTAGAAAGTCAAAAGGTCTCTTTTTATTCAGAAAACAAACAGATGAATTACATTTGATTTACTTTTTAGTGTCTCCTAAAGCAACACTATGGAACTTTTACTAAGGAGCAGACATTTGGGTTTGTGCTGGGCTTGGTCATGATGGCTGGGCTACCTAATTGGTAATAAGGGAAAATGTCAGTTCTGGTTCAAACACAAAAAAAACACAATGCCTGCCGGATGTCCAACAGGGCTTGTTTATCTAATTTTCTCTCGCAGCAGCCATGTTATTTAAATAGCAAATGCATTGTTGGCACATTACTATCTTGAGGCAAAAGAAATCAAGTGTGCGAAGTTGGTCGTGCAAAGGTAGTGCAACCTTTTCCTCTGCATTCTCTCTTTCTACCTGGCAAATCCACCATTTTAATAGCAATTTGCAAGTGCACCTGGTAACCTGGTTTACAGGTAGATTGGTTTATTGTATGTTACGCCTACAACACCCATCAAAAGACTATACTGTAGCTGTGTCCCAATTTAGGGGCAGCAGTTGGGCTGTACCATTTCAAGGCTCTGGACCCGCTGATGACGCAAATCCTATGTAGAATACACCGTCTCATTTCACAAATTGGGTGCACCACAGCTTGATTAAAACCCATTCACCCTCACCCGTGCTCTTTAGACCACGTGTGCATTGGTCGTTAAAACAGAACCTATGATGTGGTGTCAGTAGAATCTCTAAGAGTTTCCCATCATGCTCACAGCGGATTCAGTAACGCAGATCCGTGGCGCTGAACGAAAAGCCAGAGCGTTGCGCATGCAGCTGAAGGATTAGACGTCTGCAGTTGTTTATTCTTGTGACAGAATTGAGCTCAACAACGACTAAAACCTCTTTTATGAGTAAAGGGTCAAGAAAAGGTCAAGCAAATGAAGTCCCAGCTCTGCCTTTCGAACGAATGTCTAGATTTAATTTGACGTCACATCTTACTCTGTCACAGCTCTCTGTCCTTTCTCCTGCGTCTCATCTGGAGACATTTACCTCCATCTCTGCTACAAGACTAATGTTGGGTTGTTGCCCTGCTAATAAAACTCCTATTGCTTCTGGGAAAGGAAATTTAACTGAGGAATCATGTTCATTAGCACAAACAGGGAGAGGAGCTGTTTGTGAAATAAATGCAGCTGATTAGACGGGGGAGAAAAATGGTACGACAGAGACGGGGCAAAGGAAAGGAGGAGAAGGGAAAAGAGTGGAGGGGGAGTGAATCAAGAACGATAACCGTATCAAAACTGTGTGAGAGGAAGAAACAGAAATGGAGGGAGACAAATAAATGGCAAGAGAACTAATGCGGCATAAAAAGCCAATTTCCTAAACCTCTGAAACCCCCTCCTGGGTGGAAACAATTATTGTGTACGGGGAGACAGTTGTGATTAAACAAGCGAGCGCCTTGACAGGGGAGATAAACTTTCGAGAGGACGGGCTGACAGAGAGACGTGTTGGCTGCAGACTATGATAGCTAATTTGCCGACGCTGATCTGCGCCCGCGGTGAGAGGCGCAACATGGCAAATGACAAATGCACTGAAACACAACCGACGTTCCGAAAAAACACACGGCCACACACAACAGCTGGTTGTGGTGTGCGAAGAAGTCCAGACTGAACTTTACATGACTTTCCCCCTTATTGAGGATCACGCGCTTCCTCAAAGAAATGAAACTGACGTTAATTGTATTTATTTTGGAGCTATGAAAGTCAGCATGGAATATCTTAGACAAAACTAATTTCAAGAATAGGATGAGAGCTCAAATGAAATTACACTGGATGGTTTCAGAGTGCCGGGCCCTCGCTGAATAGCATCATCGGATTCGAAAACAGGGGGCCGATATGACAGAGGCTCTGAAATCATCAGCTAATGACTTCGAGAATATTGTATAAATCCATGAGAGGAAACCGGTCAACAACACACTGCGACGGCTAACTGACGGGGGGGGGGGCACTGCTGACCTGGGATTGTCATTAAATACATAATGATTGGTTTACTCTTTGAAAAACGCTGCTGTGCAATTGATAAACTTCTCCAAGGGAATCATAGGCCGATAACAAAACGTGGCAGGAGTATTAAACGGTGATGGGGTTCAATCTCGAGCTGTTGAAGTTAAGCATCACCCAGAATACTCTTTCCCCGCAAAACCTTTTCCAACCCTTGACTAACTAGTTTTACTCGTGTGACTCATAGTTTATGGTTGCCAATCGTAGCAAACTTAATTCAGCTGTATAACAAAACGTATATGGCGTCAGTTCTCTGACTTGATAATCCTTTACTACCTGTCGTATATATTGTTAGACTTTGCTTTCACGTTAACTATTGGCTGATCTCTTTTTGAGACCCACCCAAGAAGAATGTTGCTATTGGACGATTCTCTAAAACCCTGGAAAACTTGCGTTAACTAGATACTGTCAGCATGTTAGGATAAAAATCTTTATATTTCCCTTTTCCAGCCATTGAGCTTTTGAAATGCAACCATACATTTTTCAGGCCAATGGCTGAAGAGACTCTAGAGGCTGTAGTATAGGTCTTAAATCCCATCTCCTCCATGTTTGCAGATTTGACGTCTTTATATACAGTCTATGTATATTATGTCCCTGTTTGATAGCTGAACTTGTTTGAAGGTACCGTTGGCAGCTCGCTATGTTCTTTCCAAAACCTCAGACCGACAGTGATACACTCAGGGGCCACTTGGTGGCAGTGTAGCAAGCAAACACATCACTGACATATATAGCAAAATTGATAAGCCAAACATTTGCAAACAGTTGCCTATTTATGTATCTATGTTAGCGTGCATTTGGAGTCATGCTTGTAACACACCTATTGGATAAGTCAAGTATTCAATTTAGCTTGAGCTCACTTATATATTCCACTAACTCATATCTGAGTGTTTAGCAGCTAAATGCTATTTTATATTCAAATGTCAGGCTATGGGTAAAGTTGTTAAACATTAAACCAAAACAAATAAAAACTTTGTCCACTTTTACTTTGAAACTACGACTCAGTGCAGCTTTAAAGTATTTGGACCCAATATTTATAAAATCTTAAGTGGGAACAGTCTCATCCAAATATCCAGAATTGGGCGACGAAGAGATTCTGCCGTCTCAGTCTACCTTGTTGCACATCCACTGTCTTGTTGTGCATTCAAAAGAATTCTTCATTTGACCTTGAGAACCCAGATTAGAAGCCGTGCTGGGTGCCGCAGTTCCAGCAACACATCATAATGAGATCTGTGATGCTGTACTTTGGCAGCAACATCACATGTAGCCTGCAGCAGGGTGGCGACACCAGTTGCTATGATACACATCCTCTTTCTGGTCTTGCACTTTCTCACTGGGCTTCACCGATCTTTCTTACTTTATAGAGTTTCAGCCTCTGTCTTGTTCCAAATATTCATCTGGTTTCACTGATACAAAACACGACAAGATACGTGTGGAGGAAGGTGAGCAGGTGTTGCGGTAGTGTGAATGCTGTTTATGATGAAGCACGGCGCTGTCATGGGAACCTCCACCCCGCTCGCCTTATAAAAACAGAACTTTCCTTCCCCGCCACATCATTTGCCTCCACGCGACCCCAACGCCGCCGCCACCGTTGCCACCTTCCTTCCCCTCCCCTTCATCCTGTGAAGATGACAGTCACCAAGACTTCACAAGGCCGCGGCAAACTGGGTCAGTAACAAGCTGAAAAGAGTGAGAGGAGGAAGAGGGGGGGGGGGAGCGAGCGGCTCGTCGCTGCTCTAGTTTTTTTTAAACGTGAATAATAAGACATAACAACAGGGTAATCTATCATATGTCATTTGTTTTAATGGCTGCAGCGAGTCGGTGGACACACATTAGGGCTCGAGTGAAAGTGTGGTCCTTCTCGGCTTCTGCAGATTAACAGGGAAGCCATGGCTCCCCCTGCTGTCCGTTAGGGCAATGCCACTTGCACTTCAAACACAGGAAGCATTTGTAACTGGTTAAACAACAAGAACAAGATTAGCCACTGGACATTAGTCGAGAGCAATTGAAGGCTCAACTCAAGCTGGAGGACGCTGGAGGACGCTGTCTACAAATGTTTTGTTAGTGTAATAACTCCATAATAGTACTTTGTTTATTTGAGGGGTATTTTTAACCTGGAATGGAATGATTTCGTGTAATACAGCAAGTGAATACTTGAGTACAAATAGAGAATTAGCAGACAAAGTGGTAGTGTAATGGTTTAACAGTTAAAATACTAGTTACAGATAAACAGTTGGAATACTGTAGTTTGTTAAAGGTTGTAATAACTTTTAGGGGAGTCATTGCGCTGCATGTTTTTAACCAAAGGAAATATATAATGAGATTGAATTACCTTTTTTCAGCCCCGCGTATAGACTAAACAACTCGTGTATATTACAAGAGACGTTATTTTCCCTTTTCCCAGAGAAAATCCAGTGTATCCATCCTCTAGATCTCCCAATAGTCAGAGTTCAAATGCAGTTTTTGAACGTGTAAGGTGGAAGCTCTTTAAGTAGAGCAGTGAAGCGCTCTGCAGCCCTTGAGGGCAACTCAGATAATCAGTATCAACATGTTGATTAACCCGTATCTCCCTCTCTTGTCTGGATTTTGGCAGCTGGACAGTAAGAGCGTGTATATATAACCTGCTTGCTGTGCGTGGAGGTCTTCATCAGCCTATCAGTTTCCCAGCCCTCCGTCTTGTCGCCAATCTTCATCTGCAACGCTTCTGAAACACTTCCTCGAAAAACCTTGAATAATTCCATTTCAAGAACTTGTTAATTTTACCCCGGCTACATTTCAAACACCGCCGTCTCCTCTCTTTTTCTCTTCAAAGCCAGAATCCAACTGTGCTGCATTTATTCAGTACCTGGCACAGGGAGTCGCTGAGTGTACCGGGGTGATTACATCTGTGGAATCAGTCTACTTTGGTGCACCTGCACATCCCTGTTGATGTGCCGAGTGTATGCATTTATTTGCCCGTGAAAATTAAAAACAAACAAAAAAAAGAGGGTCGAACCGGCGCGGGAGGGGAGGTCACGTTGTCCTAATTAATGCAAAAGACGCCCCCACGCAGTTAAATGAACGTCCCGAGCCACACGGCTGCCGCCATTTTAAAACGCGGAGAGGCTGTGTGGGAGTCTTTCGATGTTTACTGTTGTCTGTCGGACTCTCGGTGCATCGGAGTCCCTCCTCGCACGCCGACAACTCGCATCACATCCCCCCCGGAGCAGGACACACGCGGTGACGGGCCGAGACTCAACTCGTTCACCTCCGAAGGTGTGGGGGAGGTCCATCATCCGGAGCCTCGTCGACCTCAGCTCCTTCGATACTTCCTTTTAAAGGTTACAACGAAAATTATCTGAACTGGTCACGTCCTCGTGAGGTCATATGAAAGGCCAATACCCGACCTGTAACATCATTGCTGAGGCCACAGAACAGTGCAGATTTAAATTAAAAGTCAAAAAATGACAAAAAAGAATCCCACTTTTCTTTCTCGTCTCCTTTCATGAGGAGCTTGCAGCGAGTTCAAGCGTCAACAATGTTCTCCAGTTCATGCAGGGACCCGTCTCCCGTGACCTCTGACTCGCATTAGCCTCTTGTACTTGTGCCACATCGATTGAAGGCGTTCGTCACAGAGCGTTCCCAGCTGTTACAACTTCAGTTTTCTTTTTTTTACCTTCACATTTTCTCGAAGTACAAGTGGAACTCAGGTCACTTCCCCCACCTGCAGCTGTCTGCAGGAATAAACTCACCATCCGACATGCAGCACATGGGACGTCACCTCAATGAGATGAGTTGTCACAACAAAGAGCAAAGACTTTCCTCTAAGTGCTGCTCCATCGTGCCAAATTATTTTGGCTCCATCGTTTTCCAACAAATCCCACTGATTTCTGAAACTTGGTTTCATGTTTTCGATTTTTCAGAGGAGGAACTTTTTAGTATTCGCTGCGTCTCCTGTTGCAACAAAAAGTGCTGAGTTCCCATTTCTTGTTTTAAAGCAATTTTAGATCAAATCTGAGACAGTAAAACCTTGTGTATTGGCAGCGTCCAAAACTCACAACTCCTGTAAATCACTTATGGGAATTCATTTGTTCTTCAAGCAAAAATAAGCATCAAAATGGATGATTCTAAAATCAATTTCTCAGATTCACGTCTAGACGACAGAACATCTCTACACAGTAATGGCTGAGGATGTTATAACAACCAACAGATATAGGGGTGAAAACAACCTCCTACAATGAGTTAGTTCACCTTGAAAGACAAGATCAGGTGGCGCAGGAAGAATCGACAGAACACTGAAGGATGTAACAGTATAACAACCTTTAAATAGTGTTAAGGGACTGAAAACACAGCCAAACAGCCTGGAGTTCAACAGGTTTAATGCAGCATACCTACTGTAAGCACATAACCCCAAAAACCTGTACGTTACCATGGTCACAATAAAAATCCAGAGTGCATTTCTGAGAATTCAGCTGTGCCCATTATCCGGCAGGACAGACTATTACAATATTAATCCATAACCACAGGGACTTGTCTCACAATCCCGACTGACTCCGGCTGCCAAGCTCGGCCATTAAACACTGTCCCAGACCGCTGCTCGCAAGTCTGCTCACGTCGAGCCCGGCAGCAGATTGCCCTGCCTGCTCGGACGCAGCACCACTATTGGCTCATGGCACATTGGGTATGGCTGAGGCATCAATGGCTTCCTGAAAACATTAAGGCCTTTTCTGCCATTCCGACAGCCCCGCTATAGACCCCTTTGTGCCGGGAAGAAAGAGAATGGGGGAAAGGGTTTGAAAGGACAGAGGAAGAGGAGGAGAGGAGAGTGACACATCAACGGAGGAAGAACTGGTGCTCACATAATACTTCCTGACAGACATATAGTCGGAGCCAGAGAGCTTTTTTGGAGGGAGGTTTCATTTGCACCAGGCGTCGTGGGTCTTATTCACACCGGGGAAACAGAAATTCACATCTTTAACCTCATATGACCCAGAACTAATCGTTGTTTTTTTAACGCGGTGAATAGATGCGATCGAGGATGCATTAGGCAAAAAAAAATTAAAAATCAACCTGTCTTTTCCTGTGCACACGCAGCCTCCGAGTAAAAAGTTCCGTGTTCCTGCTGTGACCCAAAATCCCATTTCATTGCTGCGCGGCTTCTGCAACAACTTAATCTTTTTTTTCTAAACTCAGACATATTGGGACTCCATTCAACAAAGACACGGCCCTCTCGATGGCTCGTGATATAAGTGTCGAATCGTGACCTGCATTCGAATGGAGCACGTGAAACACCTCTGAGCGCCCACTGGACTGCTGATGCGTCCTTTGATTGATATTCATGACTTGAAAGTGTTGCATCCAAATACGCATTTTGAGATTTTCCTCGTTTTTTTCTTTTATCCTCATGACTCTGAATTACCTGGAAGAGCAGCAGATGTACCTGCCTGGCTGTTGCCGGGTCCCTGCGAAAAAATCCAGACGCGCTGGCTCCAAGCTCTCTGATATTTCTCCCAAGTCATCCATCACCTGGTTTGCTTGAAGCGCCAGATTTTTCCCGCCGAGAACAAAAAAGAGGACGGCGAAGTTTATTGTTCTTCTTCTGCGATCTGCCCATTAGCTTCACGCTGAGCTCAAAATGAGAGTCAGTGTTTTTCTAATTTTGCGGTTAATCAAAACGCTTATTATCCTCAGGTTTCATTTCTCAGACAAAGTACTTTGAAAAGCATCGCTGTCCTGTTTGTTTCTGTTCAATCACGCCCATGCAAAAAGCTTTTTTTTCTCCCCTTTTATTAGTCCTATTTCATAATTAACTGCTGGAACCGGTGTCGGATGTTGTTGCTGGGAAAATAATGATGTAATTCTTAATCATAGCTGATAGCGGGTGCTGTTGATGATTTGCATGAGTGAATTGGCAGCAAAAAAGGCTGGTTGGGATTTGCTTACAATGCTGCCTTGGCATTACCTCGTTTAGAATATGTGCAGCGCTAATGAAACTGAAAGTGTGACTGGCTCAGCAGCGGAGCATCTACTGTGATAGAAGAGCCTGCGTCTCAGAGTCATTCCCATTTTAATTTTCACTTTTAAGCGTTTTCTTTTTTTTTTTATCCGCTGTAGGTCATAAGTGGCTGAACAGTAAAAAAGAACTTACTGTGCTTTCCAAAGGCAGCGCACTTGCGACCTTTTTCTTTTACTCATTTGTTTTTTATCGACTTATAAGTACAGTAGGAGAGACGTTTTCAGACATGAACATGGTTCGGCCATTTTCTGGAGTCTGCCTTTCACACATGAAGAACACAGCAGGAGA
This sequence comes from Hippoglossus stenolepis, assembly GCF_022539355.2. NCBI lineage: Eukaryota > Metazoa > Chordata > Actinopteri > Pleuronectiformes > Pleuronectidae > Hippoglossus > Hippoglossus stenolepis. The sequence continues at coordinate 11,142,623 of NC_061506.1, forward strand.
TTGTCTGAGTGAGACGCGTTCCCGACAACAGGAAAATGTCCAGAACATCCAGGCGAGGGCTGACGTCTGGGTAGAACATGCAAGTAGCAAGACAAGATGTAGAAATTCCCCTGTGGAAGTAGGTGTTTTTGTTCAACAACATGGTGACACTGGAGTCGGCCCTTATCCCCACAATGTTTTGAATCTTGTCGTCTTTCTAAGCAGACATCTTTGTCTGTGTCTTCTATGTGTTTGACACCCTGTCATCCTGAGATATTTGTATCTTTCCAGTTTTGCGTCCATCACATGCTGGAAACATCATCCACACGCCCACTCACTCGCTGTGAATATGACAGTAATCTCCTTCTATATTCTCACATGGGTTAACCAGGACATTTTCTGGACATTTTACCATGGGCCAGCAGAAAAACAAGGATTTTGTGATTTACGCAGCGAAGTGTATCCATCGTGTCTGAAAACGGCTCATGAGATCGTGGCATGAGAAAAGCGCAACAGGTCCAGCTGAGGTGGAGTTAACATCGGTGAAAATCTCGCTGCAGTAGATTCTTTTAATTATGTTCCACAGATTGCGCCATTGAGGGAAGAATCTGCATTTGGCAGAACACTGAGATCACATCCAACTTCTTTAGAGTTAATTCTTCCCATATGAAAGCGGGATTTTACTCTCAGTTCATCTAAATTGCTCAATTGCTGGTGAAAGATCTGCATTCAGAATCCGGCTTAAAGGGGACATAGCATGCCCATTTCACCACAAGTTGATATGGTTCCTTGGGGTCTTAATGAAATGTCTGTAACATACTTTGGTCAAAATACCACAAGGATCATATAAAACAGCACCCTTTTTACCCTGTATAAAACAGCCCTCCACAGAGTGACCTGTTTTGAGTGCCTGTTCCTTTAAATGCTAATGAGCCAGCCCCCTCCCTCTCCCCCATGATTTTAAACAATATAAATTACATATTTTATATGATATAAATTATCAAATATGCATCCCATACTTTGTATTCCCTTTGTTGTCCTGGAGTTTTAATTTTCCCAATCACATAATTAAATGTCCCCCTCTGCCCATCCACTACAAGCACACAAGCAGACAGACAGAGAGAGAAAGAGAGGTGGGGGGCTATGAAGACCATCATTTACCCCGAACCCCGACATTCAACGGGTACAACAACAAGCGGAGAAAGCAGAATCGCGGGCTGACCTTATATATACAGTCTATGGGGCTGACCAGCGGAGAAATGCTTGTCCCGTGTGAACAGCCAGGCGGCTGCGTGCTTGAGAACATTCTCCGGTTTGGGGGCCGGGGTTGAGGTGGGAGGTGGGCCAAGGCCATGTAGGGAGACTCCCACTGTATTGTGACGACACAATACATAGGAAGCTCATTCGAGTCACTCAAGCATGACGTTTCTGACGGAGAACAAAACGCGCGAGTGGTTTTTTTCCAGAGTTTTTGGGTTGGTAGACATGCCAGATACCCACATTAACGTGTAGAAGCACTAACAAAGTGGAATTTTCATAATATGTCCCCTTTAAGTAAAAAGAACGTGGATAAGCAGTGCGGAGATATTGGATCGTCAGTTCCTGAACAAGCTAGGGTTAAAACATCAGAAGTCAAACTGTCACAATCGCAACAAGCTGAAGTCTGATTTCTTCCTGATTTACGCCAATTAGTGGATTGAAAGTGCGCGCGATGCTTTCGGTGTCTCCAAAACTGAGGATAATTAACGAGAGAGGGAAGACGAGGAAAAAACAAAGCACTGCATTTCCTCCTTCTCTCCTGTTTGCACTTTTTATTGGAGAAATATGCGATGGCTTTACCTCATTAGGCCTTGAATTGTTATTTAATTGACACCAAGGGAGAGGTTTACAGAGGAAATGTCTGTGGCGGAAGTGCTAACAACTCGGAATTTCCCAAACATGACATGGCCCTAGACAACTAGACACTTTATTTCCAATGCAATATGAAAAGAAATCTTCTCAGCATCATATTGTAAAGTGAGTTCTATATATGTATATATTTAAAAAGAAAGAGATTAGAAAAGAGTGCACAAGTCACTGAATAATTACTTGGATAGAATCAAAGAGAGAAAACAAGCTCTTTGGTTTGGGTATATTCAGAGACGTAATAAGACCAACACAGCGAGCCCCGGGAGGCCCGGCTCTTTGATACTTTCTCTAAGGTTGAGTAAACAAAGATTTATTGAAAGAGCATAATTCACAGCGCACATATTACACACACAAAAGTTCTGCGACAGGCACCCGGCGGAAGGATTATTCAGATTCTCCATCCCACCGCCTTCTTTACCACCTGGCGTCGATCCAAACGGCTCAGTGACGCCACCGAGGTGTCCGTGGCTCTGCCCGAGGGAAAATATCTATCACCCCCTCCTCTCTCTCTCTCTCTCTCTTTCCCCTCCTTGTTTTTTCTCACCTGGCAGAGGAGTAACCGTTCAACGATTCAGGGCTTTCACCTCTACTCTGATAAAGGTTATCTTAGCAATTTAGTGCCGGGGCGATATCGTATTACAGAGAGATTTATGAGGCGGAAATTAAATTTTGCTTCCAGTGACTCTGAGGAGAGGGAGGATGAAAGGTGCATGGGACTGCACACAGTAATGATATGGTGGAAGTTGTTGTGTGTGTGTGTTTGGGCATGCAAGGGGGCGTGAGAGTGTGTTGCGTCAGTGTGTGTGTGTGTGTGTGCATGTCTGCTTTTCCTATACAGACTCAAGGGAACGTTAAACCTGCAGTTCCACTTTAGCGGGAAGTGCTTTTTACAAAAACTGCCTCTTCCCACGGCTGGCTCGTATATAATACATGCAAGTTTGCACAATAGGCAGTTTTTAACCAAGCAACCTTGATGGACATGTTGAATCCTGCTAATAAGAGCAGCTGCTATGGGATGAAACGATAAAACGACCTCCATTTATACTGCTGAAAACTGCAGCATGAAAGCCCACACTGCACAGGCAGCATTCACAAAGTAAATCTAACAACTCCGCGTAGCGACACCTCCTCTCCCTCGTAAAAAAAAAAAAAGAACAGGAAACGCATTACCATCAGGGCGATGGAGAAAGCGCACCATCACATCACACCTCCTGTATTTGTCTGATGCATTATGGCGTTATTATATTCACAGTTTACCCTACTCCCTGGGGAGCAGAGAAAATATGCCATCGCAAAGGCTCGTTCTGCCACGAAGGGTTGCCATGACAATGAGGTTTCACTTTTCTCCCTCTTCAGTTTCACTCTACTCCTTCATGTCCTCTTATTAAAATATTGCTATTGTACCACTTTTGCTCAAAGATATGGATTCATCCATTGCTCAGTTTTTTTTCTGGAAGATTTTCCAAGATTGTGAAACAGAACGCTGGAGAAAGAGCGCAGCCTGTTTCGCCACAATAATACTCGCCAGGAACTTCGGCCTATCGGTTGCAGTGGTGGTGTTCTCGAAACGTATGATACAAATATATTTTACAGTGAGTATTAATCCTTTTATGTAAAAAAAATGTTGAATGACCTTATGAAATAAACTCTGTGATTCTCTGCTCGTATTTACATTCGTACGACAGGTCGAGCTGCTCTCTCTCCTCTTGTCCCTCCGCTGCAATGCATGATGGTACATATTGTTACTGACCATCAGTTGTCCACTACTTTTCACAATGCATTGTGGGAAACAATGAGTGCACTATATATAGGGTATACAAAAATGTCACTAAACATTTGTACAGCACTTAAAACTTGCAAACTAACTATAAAGTGAATAGTGAGGGATTTTGGACGCATCCCAGGAGTTGTGACACACTAACACACTAACACACACACACACAGGTATATACTCGAGACTCACTTAACATATCTCAACAGTGACCCCAGCTGGACAGCCACAGCCCTGAGATCTGACACCATATCTGGACTTGTTTGGCTTCCTGTCGCTCTCTGCGCCTCCCACAGCGCTCACACCACCATCCATTTTCATCACCTCAACCGAGAGAGAGAGAGAGAGAGAGAGAGAGAGAGAGAGAGAGAGAGAGAGAGAGAGAGAGAGAGAGAGTGTAAAGTAAAGGCTTAAGTTAAACCCTGTCGAGAGACTTTTAGCCCTGGCCCTGCACCACAGAATCACTGGGTGAGGGATAGGATGCAGTATTTCAGTGTCAGAGCGAGCATCTGCACTGCCTGTGGCTGGTTTTACTCTTCCTCTGGCAGATAGTTTGCTCCTCTTCTCCACTGCAGCTGGTCCTGTTGAGTCTGCTCCCGTGTGAGTTATTCATTTGAGGGATAATATCCTGAGTGCTGAGATGTGCTGGATAAATGCAATATGTCTCTCCCTCTCTTTCCATTACCGTCATTCTTGCAAACAAAGATTTCATCTTTTTGTTGCCCTACTTCATCAATTGACACACATACATCCATGCAAGTAATAAAAACACTATATATCCACTGACACACACACACACACACACGCACAGTGAATGCAGCTGCGTCAGTTGAACGCCCTTGAGGTTTCCACACCCTCCTCGTCGCTCATGCTAATCAGTGACATTTCTCCGAGCGTGGAAGGCTCCTTTCAAAGTGGAATACATTTTTTATACACTCCGCTTTCTTCCCAAGGAACGAGAGCGTTAGGAACCACGTGTGAGAACTGCATCTGAGGGGATGGGGTTAGGGAGAGGGGGGGGGGGGGGTACTTTTGCTGACCTCTCGTCCACAGCAGCTTAATGAGCTCAAATCCATATCACTGTTGACGGTACGAGAAGAGAAAGAGGTCGGACCAAATAATCGATGGGAGAGAAATGAGGCGTGTTTGCGAAATCAATGTGTGTGTGCTACCTGTTTTTATTTAAAACCACAACACAACAACACATCGTCCAAACAGGAAGGAGACGTTTTAAGGGAATGTACGGCAATTGCATTGGGGCCAGAGTTGAGGGGGGGCCCACTGACAACTGCCTGAATATGTGCACAGCTAAATTTTGTGCGAACCCGCTTGAATTCTTTGATCGGTTGCACGGGAGACTGCAACAACACCATGGTCAGAAACCCTCTAACAAGGCCCCAGTTTAGTTCGATGTATATCCCCCGAAGTCCCTTAGAATGCTCCTGTGTACGCTTATTAGTATTGGAGGGCAGGGGGGGGGTTATGTGGTTTCTCTTTTCGTGAAAATGAAATGCAACAGTGAATCCAGACGCATTTATACTGCCTCTGTGAAAAGAGATACATCTTTTTCCATCACTGCCCATATACAGTACTTCCATGCGTCCTCCAGCATGTCTCGTGGCTACAGGGGACATGCCCCCCTATGATTTCCGGTGGTACTGCTTCACTTTGACTGTTTCGTCCCCGGCAGAGTACGGACAGAGGGCTAAGTGCGTTTTTGTATCCAACGTTGAACATAAAGGAGCTTTCAGGGGTTTATTTTGATCATGATAAAGGCGGTATCAATTTGTCAAATCTAGATGCGAGGGGCTTTCAGTGTGACACACAAGAGGGCAGGACACAGCAGTAGAATAGGCGAGTCAGCAACATGCTTCATTGTGCTCCCAAAATCTGAAGCTGTAGGCTGCATCTGTGTTTTTACCGTACATAGACCAAACTCTACCAGCTTGTATGTTTGGTGCATCGTGTTGTTCAGCGGCAATGAGACAAATCTTGAGAAAATAGCTTAAATCAAAATCCAACATGTGCACCCGCTGCAGCAGTGAGTCTGCAGAAGTCCAGGAGTAATATCCAGGGTCACACAGTACTTAAGTGAGCTGTTTCAGGCTGTAATGCTTCCATTTGTAAGGACGGCTGTTTGTTTTGTAGCGAATAAATGCTAAGTATGTTGGAGAAGGTGAAAGCTTCTGTCAGTGTCGGACTACAAAGTGCAGCATATGGCTGTTTCCTGGAGGCAGTATATATATCAGTGTAAGGCTGATGTGTATTGAACTCGCATAAGTACTAGTGGAGAAGATCATTCACTTTTGGCTGGCATTAAAGAAAACACACCCCACTTTGTAATTGTTTCTTTGACAGTTAACAGAGCTGTTAGCGAGAAATTTAAAGCTTCATTATACACATATTATGGTCTGGATAAAATAAAGGACCTGCCAGTCTCCCTCAAAACTCAATCTTTATTACAGGCTGCACTAGAGGATAATCGGGCTGATTTCAGGACCGATTCTCCAATCTAGTTGTGTTTTATGGGTTTAATTTTATTGTGTCAGTACCTGCATTAAAAGATCTGTATTGCAGGTTCCAATTTATTTCTTTTTTTTCTTAACCTTTTTAACCAGGTCCGTCCATTAGATTTCTTCATGTTAGTGGCTTTATTTTTACGACTTTGTCATGTTTGCCTCAGGTATATAATTGTTTATAAAAATCAATCATTTTCCTACCATCGCCAGAAACCAGAAACAGAGGTCTTACTGGATTAAAATACACCACACTGCTCTCAAAAGTAAACAGTCATCTTAAAGGTCATTAAATATAGTTCACAGTCTCCAGCTGATGAAATTTATCTCGCAATGATAATAATGAAATGATATGTTTTTAGTTTAAATTTAAAACGCAAACCAATTAAATAGCTTGTTAAGATGGACTTTCCTGCAGCGTTTGCACAGCCAGGCTCTGGCCACGCAGACAAAAGCGTGACTCGCCACGCCTCGCTCAGCACCCACATCACGACTCGTAGCATCGACTGCGACTATTCTATGATTCCCTTTCCTCCTATTCCTCTCCTCTCCAATTCTGCCCCCACAAGGCACGCAACAAGCACTGAGACGCTCCGGCGTGGCCTCTGTGTGCCGCATGTATTCCCTGTATTGTTGTGAAAAGGAGAGATGGCAGAGAAGTCAACAGGCCCCTGGAACAGAGTCGGTATTCAAAGCAGTGAACCCCATAGGGTCACGCTATTCATATTAGCATATAGAGTGGAATACAGAATGAAAATGGTGACGGTTGCGTCTATGTAAAGAAGTGGGAAGGGTGCATTTCACAATTCATTGATCATTAAGTGCTCAGAGTTAGAAGAAGTATCTATCGATACATAAAATATATGATGTACTCAAGTTTGTTGAACCTGATTTCGTAGATTTTAGGTCGGACATGTGAAGTTATAACGGTTGTTTCTCCACAGTGCAACACCGTCTTTATCTGAGCTGGTCCGACATTGTTCTGTGGCTGTAGGTATTTTCAGATCAACTGGTCCGCCCCGATCAAGTCCGTCAGCCAATCAATAGCCACAGATATGTAAAATTAAGGTGCCAGACAAAGCGGAAAGCAAAACGCAAGTAGCAAATCAAATCTCATCGTTCACTCAGTCTTGTACGATAACCGCCCCGCAGGCTATTTTCATTACAGCATTTATTATTCCAAAGAAGAATCATAGCAATGTGCAAAGAGAAAATAACATGGTCGTGATGGTTCAGCCAAAATGTTTGTCCTTGTTTTATCCAAATCATTTTCAACAACCTGCGTATTGGTGTCCTCACAAACAACGTAACATAACTGTCTTACTTTACTGATAGCTCAAGAGGGTGTGAAACAGCGCCCTCTGCTGGATCACAAGACAAACTACTTCATACAGTCTGCTGGAGCTTTGCTCAAGATAGAGCTTCAACATCATTTAAGTGACGACCAACCGAGCCACCACAAAGCAAAACGGGACACAGGCTAGACGATGTGGAGGACAGCCACTGACGTGATCCCCCATGTCGTGCAGATTTCCTTTGCTGCGGTGATCAAACATACTCCTTGCTATGATTAAAGCCCATTTAGAAAAAAATATTCATGAATGCCCACCTGATTGGGACCTAAATGAGAGTGGAGGATCAATTGGCCCCACCAGCTGCCTTTTCATTATGCCTACGCGCCGGCAACAGCCACTTGCCGGAGGCACAATTTTATAGGAGAAAGATATGGATACCCTAATACAAATTTAGCTTATTTTCCCTTTACTTTTCTCAAGGTTTCTACAGTAAAACTACTTGAAACTTGGCATACAGATTGTGGGGGTCACCATGAACATGAGTGAAGTGAAAGTTATTTTTTCTAAATTAATATTTAATAGGAGCAAGTTGTGGATGCCATAATGAAAACTTAGCTTATTTTTGGAGGAAGATAGACCATAGCCATTAAAATTGGGTGAGAGCTGCACAGTTCAAAAGTGAGAAAATGTATCACACATACTCTGGTGACATTTACTCTTTCTATAAACACCCACTATACCACCACCACAACCACTAACCTTGGGTTGGTTAAAAAAAACATATTGAGGAGGACAGAATTCAACAAGCTGGCTATGATCATTGTTTTGTAACCACGATTCGGTTAAAATCATCAAATCTTCTTGCTGGAAAGAGATCAGAGTTAAGGGCATTTGTGCTGGGAGTTGTCGTTGATGTATTTGTCTGGATCTTTGAAATATAATTTAAATTTATGTGTGGTATGTTTGTGTTTCTGTCGTTGGCAGATCTGTGTGTTAGATCACTGGAGTATGTGAAACGGCGCTGGTGGTAGACTGCTAGGTGGGGCTAGTGAGTGATGTGTTGTGGATGAGGGCAGTGAGGAAGAGTTCCTGTCATTGTCCGGCGTTGTGTCCAGGTGTGTGGTATGAGTGATCAGTTACAAGGGTCTGGCAATGGAGATGGCAGGAAAAAAGATTTGGTTCCAAGTCGACTGGGGAGAATGCCACCTCTGTTAAAAATGATGCACGCTCCCAGAAAAGATTAAAATTGTCAATTAAAACGAGGTTGTGTGAGGAACACACCACTTGAAGCCAAGTGTTGGGACTGACTGGCACGCTACACCTCCGTGGAAGGATGGAGTTACAAACGGATTTCGTTCAGTCTTTAAGTACTTTAAAAAGACTCTGCTAAAGTCCTGCTTTAGTTCTCCGGACTGGTGATTGGAGGTATCGTTGGTGCTGACATGGATTACAACATTTCTGATGTCAGGATGTCTGCTAAGCAGAGATGGGATCAGCTGAACCAGGTCCAAAAGCTTGGCACCGGGGGGAGCAGTACCTGGTAGCTGTTTTGGATCTGATGTGGCTGAGGGGGCTCACCACATGCAGCTTGGTTGTTGTACCGTGGAGAGGGACCGTGGAGAGGAACTGTGTCGCTGAGTGTGTTCCATCCGGGCTCGGGGGCCTTAATAGAAACATTGGCTGCAGGTCGAGGGGGTGAACTGCACAGTAAAAGGTAAGAAATCAAACTGTTTACACGTTGAGAGGATATAAGAGAAGCCACACCTCTTTGAAATTCTCAAATTTCCATTACATTTTCTCTAAATTTCTACAGTAAAATTGCCTGAAACCTGACGTACAGATAGTGGGGGTCATCCTGAACAAGGGAGAAGTGAAAGTCCTCCGTCACCTCTTTAAATAATATCTGCTCTTGAATGTTCAGGACATTTTCCTGTTGTTCTGAACACATCTTGCCGGCTCGGTCTCCTGCTACTTTCCTCATATGAATGACAAACTCCAGAAAATGTCCAAACCCAACTTTTCAGTTATTTTCCCAAGTTAACTACCTTCCACCTTTATCATTATAAGGTGTGTGTGTGTGTGTGTGTGTGTGTGTGTGTGTGTGTGTGTGTGTGTGTGTGTGTGTGTGTGTGAGACATGTCTGTTTAACAGTCGGTCCACCAAAATATGACACTCGCACTCATTGATCAATACAAACACACAGTATAGTGAAAGAGTTTTTTATATCTCTGTAGACGCAGTGGTAAAAACCCAATAGCTGTGATCGGCCACTCATCAGAATCATATCACAGTGAAACAGCAGCTTCGGCTCCATCTCAGCTTGTGTCCCTGTGAGTGAGACCAGGACATGGACTTGGACACTCTGTCCTATTTACAAGGCTACTTCCAACGGTTTGCGGGGTCTGCTCGATCAATCCGAGCACAGTTCATCTCCCGCAGCAACAGCAGCAGAGGTTTTTAGGTTTCATTTCAATTTTCTCTCTTTTCTTTTCCTATGTGCCGGGCTCAGCGGGAGAGAGATTCACTCCTCAGATACTCCGGGAAAGAAAAAAGCGACCTCTTTGCTTGCGCCGCAGGACAAAAAAAAAGAAACAACTTTCGGAATCACATAAGTCGACCATCATTAAATACTGAATTTTTCCGACCTTGCTGGCTCAGTCGCGAATGGACATTAATCATGCTTGATTCGGCAGCCTGAGAGACGGCAAGTGTGCGTGATGGATGTTGAGGCCTCCAACACTGCAGGAATGCAAGCTTAATTTTTCTAAGTGGTCTTTTATTATTGTCAAGGTGGATCAACAAATTTTCTCGGGACAAGATAGGTGACACAATATTAGTGTCTGTCGCTGTGTTATTAATTTAGAGGGTACTTGAGTGCACTAGAAACATATTAATCTTCACTTTCCTTGTGCTGGAGTGCGGTAATCACACCTTCCACTATTTATCTAGCAAACGCCAAAGGTGCTTTAATTGAATAGTTTTTGAGTTATTTCTAACACTGGGCGGAGCAGGATTACTCCCCACAAAGAGCCGCAGTGTTCAGGCTTCCACGCCTGATTGCAGCAAATCCCTTCAGGAAGCAGCTCTGATTGAAGGTACACGTTGAGCCCTAAGTAAGGAGTGGGAAACGGGGGCCGCCTGTCCACTTGAGTGCCCGTTTCCCAGCGAGGAAACCAAACTCAGGTGTTTACATAATCAGCAAGGTGTTAGTGCGAGAGTGTGCAAGAAGGGGGAAATTAGTCATCAGCCTAACTTTCCCCTCCTTCACTCAGACTTGTGCATGGCCGCGTCGCTCATCAGCAGAAGTGCGTCCGTCGAGGATACTCTCCCGGATTTTGTTGCCGTTGCCGTCGTAGCGCCGCACATGTGAGAACGAGGTGAATGAAACTCAGGCGTCCACGAGGGTCCGGGGAGGAAACTGCTGAGACGGGGAGAGGAAGTGGGTATCGGCGAGACAGAAACAGAAGGGAACGTCGCTGCGCTCTTGCAGATAATACATCTTGATACATTTATATTTGAGTCCAAAATTTGAAAGAAATTTCCTAAAGGCATTGATGAATCAAAATGCCCAAAACATGGGGAACACAAAGGTTAAAGGTTAAACACATGAACTTTAACTTTACTCTGATAGTCAGTCATCAAGATGTGTGCAAACTAAGAGGGAGCAGATGTTTTACTGTCAAACTATTGGAAATGACACTTATATTAACAGAAATAATAATTGTAACTTTATATATGACATGTTAATCTATAGGGAAAGGCGTTCTAAATATATGAAAGTATGCCAAGAGAATTGATCCATAATTTTCAAACTGCAATCTCAAGTATGAAACCTTTTTATTCCGTTATTTTATTATATTAAATGAAAAATGTATGTAATTATTCCTGAATGCTGCTGGTGCTGTATATAGTGTTACTCTCAATTTAATAATAAGTAAAACATTGTGAATGTGATGTGGATACAGTATTTTTTCCGGATCAGGATCTGCACCAAACTGTACAAATTCATAAATACTTTTGTTTTTCACATCTAGATCTAAAAGTTATTTTTTCCTGAGAACCTCTCTAAAATAACATCAAAATCCTTGTAATATTAAGCAAGGTGATAAATCGATCAACACCAAAATGTCATGGGTTCTTCCCTTTGCACTAGCTCGAATAGAAAATTTGTCAATCTAAGGACAGAAATGTCATCCAGGGATAAACGCTCCACTCTTCTCACCTGCTAGTTGCTAACTGTCTTTTTGGAGCGTTTTATTATAGCCTCCCAAATGTTATCCTGATCATGACCCCACTAATAAACCCCAGCCCTGATGACATAACATCCCTCATTTGAATCTCTGCCTCCCTCTCCCAGCTGTCGCTCCTTCATTCCAGATGTTCGGGTGTCTCCTCCTTGTCTTTCTCTCCCCCTCGCGTGTGTTTGATTCCTTCTAGACGTGTGAACGTGGAGGTTTTGCCTCTTGTTCGTTTGCGGAGTCCTGTCCTGTTTCCGCGTCGTCATGGTGAAAAGGAGGTCATGTAAGCCCGGGTCCCATCTGTCCCAGGCGATTGAGAGTTGTCCACGCTGTAAATTGAATTTCCTTCCATCCTGGAAGAGAGAGGCAAGATGTAATGTGGGTGTGAACGTAAAGTTTGCTGTGTGAGATCTCTCCTCTGTTCCTCTTCAAGAGGTTTCTTTCGTTTGTTCCAGTTACGGGTTTTTTTGGTACCTTTTTCGTCGTTCGTTCCATGAGGTTTAAGCACAGAGGATGTAGTAATGTTGTGGAGAACTTGGACCCGGATCCAAGTTGATTTGCCAAGTGGTTCTCTCAGTTCATTAAAGTGACGTCTCCCAGTATTATTCAGTTTGGAATTGATCAGACACTTTGTTACTGAAGTGGAGGGAACGGCGTGCGGGAGACGCTTCAGCACACATCTTCAGTGATGCTCTGGAAGGGGTTCCTGTTTCATCGCCGTGTGTTTTGGATCCTGACCTTTTTAAGATGATGCGTGTGGGTGAGCGACCTGACGTCTTCTGCTACTCGTCCCATATGCTGCTGTGTCACGTCCCCTCGCGGCGTCCTTTGTCTTTGTTTACACCTTGTGTCCCAAAATTGTGCGTGGGAGTGAAACGCTCTCACGCACAAACAGGGCCTCGGGTAATCATAGTAATTGTAAGTATGATTAAGAAACTTCCCAGCCGGGGTGTAAGTGACATTTCAACCGATCTCAGTGATAATCTGTTTATATAGACTTGATTTTAATTATCTATTAATTGTAACCTGCAGTGTTGAAGAAAGTCCACACGGGGGCGCTGCTCTACAGTTATTGACTCCAGCCTAGAGGATATGGGCTTTTTAATTAGTGGTATCACTTCTCATAGATTGTTTGAAGCTCTAATGGCAATGAGCTTCAATTCAAAGTGAATTAAATGTCCGCCGATGCTCAGTATGATTCACACTCTGCCCTGTAGTATAATATGCATGTGAATCTACTCCTGTGACCTTTGACCCCGCACTTCTTGTTGTACTTTCACTAAAACCACTCAGGTCATGTTATGTTGACCTTATTTTGTCCCATCTTTGTCACTTTTTTGAAATTGCACTTTCCCAGATCACAAATTCAATTAAACTAAATGAAACGAGTACAAGTAGACAAATTATTTTCTATATAAAATGCTCAAAACCTACATAAAACAATTTTTTTCTTTAAGTGATCAACTTATTGCCAGATTCTTCACTTAAACTTAAAGCAACAACACTGCAAAGTGAAAATAAAAAATGTAAAAAGTAAAAATTCCTAAAAGTACATAAGTGTGACAGATGATAAGTTAAAGAATTATCAATCAAAGTTACAGTTAGTTATTATCGTTATTATATACACACAGTAAATGTAGTGTGTCAATGTTGAGTCCCTGTCATATATCTGCAAAACATAAATATGTTAACATGTAAGAGGCATTTTAGGGTTGTATTTGATCAATGTGGAGATAATACGCACCACTTTATGTATTATTGATCTATTAGAAAATGTTAAAAATGTAAACTGCATTTGTCTGATAAATGTAATGGAGTTTAAAGTATATTTCCTATTTAAATACAGTGGTGAAGAAGTATAAATCAATTTGAAGACAGTAAAGTACAAATACCTTTGTATATTATCATACATTTACAATGATATTTCTATGAATGGCCTTTTTTGTTATTCTTCTGTCTCGTCTTCCATTCATTTCGATGTAGACAATATTTCAAAAGTCTTATCAAGTGTATTGATATTATTTGTGGGGTTTTTTTCCCCCATCGATCATCTGGTGATCACCTGCTGGATTATGACTTGTGATGTGTGATATGTAAAAACCTGATTTAAGAAATAAGATGAGTAACTCGGTGTTGGCCCGGTGTCGGCCCGGTGCTGGCCCGGTGCTGGCCCAGCAGCGATGTCATTGACCCGGCTGGGTGTGAATGGCCGCTCCCCAGCAGCCAATGGCGGCGCACCGGATGCGAGATATCCGCTGCAACAACAAGCGCAGTGTTCCCCCTCCTTCACTGCAGCTTGACGCCATTTACAGCCCAAATCCCGACCTCCTCTCCGGAAAGAGCCGGAAAAAAATACCCAACTCACACACGAGTAAAGGTACTTTCAACTCTTCAGAGTCTCACGGATAAAAAAAAACCCCAGCGAATTAAAACCACCGGAGCTGAACTTTTATCGCTCTTCCTCCTGCAGGGAAAAAGTTTTACGCGTGCGCTCCAACTTCTCGAACTGTTTTGAACGCCTCGTGCCTCCTTTGCGCAGGGATTTTACGCGTGTTTGCGTCGCTTTTAACGAAAAGAAAAACACGCGCCCGGCTGCCTGGACACTTTCTCCATGGAGTTTACCCGCTGAGCTGTCGATGTGAGGAATACACCGCCTCTCACTTTTGGATTTATTTCACCTGCACGGGGGCTAAAGCGTCGGAAGCACGGTGAGTGTTCCCCACTAACTTTTGTGAAAACTCACTATCTCATTACGATGCGTTTTTTCCCTTGGAGTTGCGTTAAAGATCAGCTCCTATGGCCTTTGCCCGCACTTTTACGCTGCGTAAATATGTTGTGGTTTTACTAAAAAAAGATCGGATGTACTCTGAGACAACTGTAAACCTTCTTATTTGTTGCCATTATTAAGTTTAAAGTTTCCTCCAGTGAAGACAGGTGTAATGTAAAAGCCTTGTGCCTCCCACCGGGCTCAGTCTAACAACTGATTTAACTGTTTATAACACTGGCTGGCTGTCTTAGGAAGTAGACGGGTCCTAGGTGGCACCTGTGTTTGCTCTCATGTGCGTTCACATTCCCTGTAGTCCTTTTCCTTCTATGTGCACCATGTACATCTACTGAGCCTTCATGACTCTTATATGTGCATCATCCGAAGTATTAGGAACAATACAACTTGTATCTATACAACGATACGAGATATGGCCTAAAATGTGAAGACGATACCAATAATTATCTAACTCAATGTCCATTTATGACTCCTACGATGTTTAAAAACGAATTTGTAGTCTAAAAACACTAACGTATATCAGAAAAAAAGGGATTATTTTGGTATAAATCAGTTTTCTGTTTAGGGCTGGGCGATGTGGCCCAAAATGTTATCAATATAGATTAATGTCGTATCAGTCTATATCAATAAATATCACGATAACTGTCATAACACAATTCCTTCGAGGATTTAAGGCAGATTTTTGCCTCAGGGTGAATGTTGTGGTTTTTAAACTCTGACTAGAGAAGAACAAACCCTTTAATTACCTCCTCACTGCGCTTGCACAATTAACAATACAGCCAAACTTTTTTAATATTGCTTTTGATGAAAATATATTGTTTCCCCGATAGTTTTTGATTTTGCAACTAGTAATATATATAAAACATACGTTTTATCGGCCAGTCCTATGTGCATTCTAAGTATGCGGCCTCTTTTTACAGTCACAAAACTTATACCACAAACAAAACAACTCATTGCATTTGACTCCACATTTCGGCCATAGTCGTGTCATCTCTCATCTTTTGTGTGCAACACCTTGGTTTTCCTACGATCTCCAACATGTCATTAGTTCGCTCCAGTTTACCTCCACCGGCCCACCCACTGAGGCCAACACGGCCTGCACACAGGCCCTGTAAGGAGATGAGGGGCTGTAGCACTTCTCCCCCCCCTCCTCTCTAATAGGTGTTACCTCGCTAGCCCTTCATCTGGAGCAGAAAAAGCTTATAAATCCTAAAGAAGCCTGGTGCATGCTCACCGGGAGCCGTACTTCGGTCCCACCCTCCTCGAGGGCATCACTCACACTTTACACAGGCCCCCCTTTTCAGGCTCCAGACTTCTTTTTTTTATCTTGTCACTCATCTTCTTTTCAAGAGTGTCACAATGTAAATGTGTTAGAATGGGGAAGGTTGCCGCAGGCCATTTGTCAGGCAACAAACAAAAGCCCTTCCTGTATTGTCACTGAAAGGGGAAGAGCGGGGGGAGACTTCACCCCCCACCCCCCCAAAGAAGGCATTTGAAAGCTAATTAGCGCAAAGGAAGAAGAATTAAGGCCACTGCTGACAGTTTCTTTACTTTGGTGCGACGTGTTGATGAAAACAAGGCTGTGCAATTTGAATATGTTGGATTAATGCAGAGTGACAGTGCAAAATGCTAATCCTCACGCTTTCCAAATGATGAATGAGTGAGATGATAACTGATCTTAGAGTTCCTGCAGACGAGGGGGTGAGAATGTTTGTTTGAAGTTCCCATATAGATTCTAAAATAAATTTAGCTTCATAATATTTAACCGTGCTGTTCAACTTTCTGACCCTGCTTCTCTCAGATTTCTGCTGTTATCTTACCAGTAGTAAAAGAAAAACTATAATATTCACTTTATAACGATGTATGATGAAGAAAAGATGAAATTCTCGCAATTGAGAAGCAGGAGCTAAAAAGATGTGATTATCGAGATACCTACAGATACATTTTGCTCTAATCCAGCTAAATAACAGTAAATGATAATGAAAAATGTCCCCCACAGTTTACCAAAGCAGACTTATTCCACTTACTAGCAGCCTAAAACGTTACAATTGAATGTAGTTCAAAACCGGATGTTTATTTGAGTGAACTATTGGATATATGGTTGCCAATAAACCAAAAATAAGTATTTTAGGGCATTTTAGGAAAACAAAGGCCTGTTTTGAGCTCTTTGGTCCATTTGGTTTAGGTCAGATTAGGTTTCAGGTTAGACGTCATGTCATACAGTACCTGACAGGAAACGGGAAGTTTGCACTAAGAAATAAATTCATTGTTTGTTTTTAAACCTGAAACATGCAACAGCTTTGACTAAACAAATTTGGTTCAGAGTGAACACAAACCTACTGTTGGGGTTCAATGAAAGGAACTCTTCAAAAGGTGATTCTAAAGGCCCAGCCGCCCGTCTCTACTGCCATCAACACTGTAATCAAACACACCCATCTCTGTTCCCAACAATGTGATGTGTGATCATCCTTATTTCCATAGTGGTGCTCGTACAGATATCAGTTATGATTTGCATGGCATCATTTGCATGGCTTGTAACGGACAGATATAAACGTGTCTGTGTCTTTTACCAGGACTTCAGATGTGTCCCTTGCCAGCCAGAGTGGCCCTTCAGTCCCGAGATGGATTCCAGAAGTCAAAACGGCAGCGACGGGGGAGGTGGACACCACGGACAGTCACCGACATCAACGAGGTCGGCGGGCACGCCGCATGACGAAGGGAGACCGCAACCGTGGCCTCCGCAAGCGCGCGATGGGCTTCCAGATCCCGGGCTGAACAGCAGCCAGGCTTCCCTTACTACAGCAGTGCTGCCTCTGGATCAGATTAGGATAACTGGGAGTTGTAATGAGTACACCGAAGGGCCCACGGTTGCCCAGATGTCTCCAGCCTCTCAGCAAAGACAACAGAAGATCGACCATGGGTCGTCGCCTGTTTACAGGACAAGCGGGCTGCAGGAGACTAATAATCTCCGCAACCTGCCTTTATTGACACAGCATGGGAACACGCACACCTCCATCTCTTACGGGGAGGATGGCGTGTTGCGCTCCTCCAGTGCCGAGGACTCCCAGAGTAACATCAGGACCAGCGTTGGGAGCACTTCTTCAGGCCAGAGGCTCATCAGCGGCCCAGCATTCGTGGACCACATCATCAGAACCCAGCCCAAACGCGAAGAGCTGAATTCAGAGGAGTTGAAACCCCTGAACGAGGAGTCCGGCGCGGTGACGGCCGTGCCGGGCAGCGTCGGCTGCAAAAGTCCCGGCAAACACTCCATCAAGTGTGAGAACTGCGGTCGCTGCCAGTGCTCGGAGTGCACTCGCCCACGGGTGCTTCCCTCCTGCTTGATGTGCGGCCGACGGTGCGTGTGCTCTGCGCGGAGCGCGGTGGAGTACGGGACATGCATATGCTGCGTCAAGGGGCTCTTCTACCACTGCTCCAGCGACGACGAGGACACATGCGCCGATAAGCCCTTCTCGTGCTCCCAGTCCCACTGCTGCGTGCGCTGGACCACCGTGTCGCTGCTCGCCGTGCTCTTCCCCTGTCTGCTTTGCTACCTCCCAGCCAGAGGTTGTGTTGCTGCGTGCCAGAGCTGCTATGACCGCGTCGCTCGACCCGGCTGCCGGTGCAAGAACACGAACCCCGGCCGCTGCGAGGAGACGTAGACGAGGTGCTTACGTGTGTCGAAATGCTGAAGGATGGAAGGACTCCATGTTGACTGAACTGTTAGTTTTGTCCCCGTAGGTCTGTCGTGGAAACCGGTTTGCTTCAGAATCGAGTGATGCTGTCGTGTTTGTTGTTTTCGCCTGCCAGGTCTGTTCTGCAGGTGCGTTCACTCGCCCCAGCATTATGAGCTTCACTTGAAAGTTGAACCAAATTAAGCGCTCCGCATGTTTAAAGGTATGAAGACATATTCAACTACTGTTTTGTCCTGAAAAATAGTTGCTTCATTTGGAGTCCAAATGAATAGCCTTTTTTTTAACATTTAATACAATTTATATGCTAAGAACAGGCTCCTGTTACTAACTGTATGTAAAGTAGTAATTCAAAGGGTTTGACAGATGTTTTATTTTTGTACATATAATAATACTTCAACTGTGAAAAGTTTTCTGCCATACCAGAGGCACCTTGATAAATTCACATTTATATGAATCAGTAAACTTCATTCATTGTTTTTTTACATTCACTGGAATGTATATCAATCAATTGTTATATAATTTACAAAGGAAAAATCTTATCCCTTCTACTTGTAAATTGTACAGTGACCTTTTATGAAAAAAATATTTTCTAATTCCAACATTTGCTTAGTGTAAAGTTTAAAAAAATATATATTTATTTGAAGGTTTATTATTTTATAATGAAAAATATTTATTTTGAGCATTGTTAAATGTGTCACCTGTCTTGGGGGGCTGTTGTGTAGTTGCTGCCGATTGGAGGGGACCTGTGTCAAAGCTGGATGAATAGTTCACTATGAATTAGAAGACGAAATATATTAACGTTTGAAATTAAACAACCTTGAAGTCTGATGGATTGTTTTGTTTTTCCTCTGCATTGTCTCTTTTTAATGCTTTTTGTGTTTTCGGTGAGATTTAAACATCTGTGCGATGCGGTCAACCCGGCAGGACTGATCAAGGTTCACCATGACCCCTGTTTAAGGCTGTTTTCACACATGAACTCCAGAAAATGTTTTGAAAATGGCATCCAGACCTTTTCTTGAGTACTTGTCTCACTTATACAGAAAGCAGCAACAACAGGAAACTGTCCGGGTGAGGGATGGCAGGAGGCAGGATATGACGTTTAAGTGTCGAATCTTAAATATCTTTTGTCGCTTGTCTTGAACCGTCATCAACAAGCCCACTCACCTGCTGAGCATCTGACTCAGATATATGCGTTGTCTCATCGCCCTGTGTTTAGTGCGTCTTTTATACATCTGCATGAACAGTTTTAAAACATCTGCATGACACAGCCAACCCTGTGCAATCATTTTGTCTCTGCACCAGAGTTAATCGTTTATAGAGATAAAACCAGGAGACAAGGATGTATCAATGTTCACCATGGTCCCTCTTTAAGAGATACTTGTTTGTTTGAAAGTGCATATTTACAATCCAGGAAATGATTTACCCTCAAACATGGTTCTTCCACTTCTTTTTCGTCTTGTAAATCAAATCCCCCTCGTGTATTTTTTACAAATATGTATTCACGTAAGCCTTCTATTACACTCCTGGCTCCAGGTTAGTTTCCTCAACGTTCCTCAGGAGCCTACCAGACACTCGGGCCGTTTTTGCCTCCGTACTTTTTTTTTTTTTTCTTCTAATCAAAGGTTTGTTCAGGAATTCCTCTGGTTTTGAATGTCCCTGCAGGCGAAACATAAGCCTGAAACATAAGCCCTGACACTTGTTGACAGCATACGGACGTGTTTGCGGCACAGGACGCATTCAGAGAGCGTGATTGACGCAGCAAGGACCAACCTGCGCCCACTTGTTTGTTATTCACCCCACAGCCCTCAACTGGCGGAGGAGGTGGGGGGGTTGTTGCTTTTATATAATTATCAACTTTCACCTATTTTTTTTATACAGCGGTGAGCGGACGAGATGGCAACATAACGGGCCGAATCCCATTAAGGGACAGAAAGGAGAGAGTTGATCTTGCGTTTGGTCTTTATCTTTCCAGTCGCAGGCCTCCTTTCCCTCCGCATTGTCTCAGCTGTGAATGAGGGGTGTTAGGAAGAGGGACCGCAAAGGGTTAAAAGCATAACTTTGAATGACAAAGACCTAACAGTTTACCCCTGTATTCAGCCCGGCATGCATTCATCCTGTTTTCAATAGTCAGGGAGGAGGGGGGGCTATTTTGGCTCCCCAACGCTCCTCTCAAGCTACCTGCTCCTACTTGGTATTCCCATAGGGAGATGGGTTTTCTTGTCGGGGGGGGCGGCAATCGCACGGATCTGTTGATGAAAACTCGTCGAATCGGAATATGATGTATGAAGGCATTTTTTCAGTTGTGCCGGCCGTATGTTCGAATCTCAGCTGTGGTTTCACTTGGATTTCCTCGGGTCATATCAGTTCATCTGTTTCATTTCATGCTTTGAGCTAGAATCCGAGCAGGAAATATTTAAAAAAGAGAAACAAACCTTTTTTTTTTTTTTTTTTTGCATTAAAGAAAGTTGGTGCATTTAAGGATAAAACCAAGAAACCCAAGAGTGCAGGGAGATTGTTTGTCGGCCCTGCAGTCCCAGTGATTTGGCAGCAGAGAGACGCAGGAGGCGGAGGAGGAGGGGATGTGAATTGCAAAAAAAAAAAAGGCCCCAGAACGGCTCTCTTTGTTGGTTTTAGCCGCCATGGCCCCCGCGGTTCATGGCGGCTGTGGGGCAGAGCGGCCTATTCACCCTGCTCACCAAGGCAGAATGCGGCACAGGAAGACAGGAAGGAAGCGGGGCTATTCTTCATGGACGCATTGTCTGTCTGTCTGACGGCCAGGCTTAAGCAATCAAACAGCTCTGTGAGACGGCGAGAGGGGGGGAGAGCGATGCACCGCCCTGTGAAAACTGTTACATACATAAAGATTATGGAGGAATAAAGTCTGTTTTCAAGGCCGTCTCACGCTTCAGCTGCAAGAGAAAAACTAAATCAGGCAAACATGCGATATAAATCCAGAAAATACAATAACAGATAAATTGTGTAGCGGTAGATGCATATATTGAAATTTAAATAGTTTGGTGTAGCAGCCATACAATAAAGTAAAGAAATAAGATACAAAACACAGTTAAGTAACTTTCCCTAAAGTGATACTACTGCAAGTAATGTATTTTTACAGTGTCATTTATGTTTTCTGTATAATTTGAGTTAGTAGATGATTGTTTAAACAAGGCTTACTCATTTATAAGCCAACGGTACCATTATTTGAAAAGTCTACGATGTGCTGCATCTTAAATCTCTGCACATTGCATAGATGTGATATCACCAAAATATGAAAAATATTAAAATAAAATGTTTTATAACTTGAATTGTTTAATGATGAATTCACAAGTAGAATATCAATAAAAGCAGATCCAAATAATTAATTTAAAGAAAGAAATTCACCTTTTTTTGTTAATTTCAAAGGGACAATGCACATTAATCAACACGACTCGGTACAACGTGTAAATGTGCCAGATTTAGTCATGTAGGTAAATTTTCCATCATTTCAATATATACATATACATATTGATTTTTTTCTCATGCCTTGACAAAGACTCTTGTGTTTGCATATCAGAGATTGATGTTTGCACTTTTATTTTTTTTTTTTGGTGGTAAATCGTCTTCCTGTTCGCATTCAGGACATGCGACCGTGACGACAGCATCGACTCACACTTGTGTTACCAAACCATGAAGATGGTTTTATGCTCCAGAGCAGCTGCTTTCTAAAGCAAACCTTTTAGTAGGTCGATTTACGATCGATTTTCCGATCAAGTGTGCAGACTGGCCCAAGTCATGCTGGTCCAAGCTTGTTGTAGGAAAGTGAGTTAAACGTAGCCCCACACACACAAAAGGTGTTTAAGCAAACAAAAAAAACATTCACCACGCCCTTCTCTTACCAGTGAAAGCGTTTTCTTAGAAGCTGAACTTTTCTCTCTGATTTTCCGATGTGGGCGGCTGCGTGAGGCGCCGCGCATCTCAAGCTCAAACCTGAGGCACCCACCCACCTGAATGTGGTTTAACTTTCCATCGAGGTCGTCCTCAGCTACTGTCACACTTCCGTCGACCAAACAACCAGAAGAAAATGAAACAAGCAAACTTTCTGCCCTATTGCCTTTTTAACCCCAAGCCCTCATCACAGAAAACGTCCAGAATCTGTCTTTAAATTACAACTTTTTCCCTCTTTTGAAGTTGCCTATCCACTTCTTTATAGACCAGGCTAGAAAATGCGTTCACCTCCAGAGAACACAGCTCTGCGAGGTGAATTACGGGGTGCGTCTGCAGCTCGAAAATCGTACGCAACCCAGTTCTACCTCAGTGACAGCTGAACTACTGTTATGTCTTGAAGAGGAAGATTACAGCAGTGAGGAGAGGGCAAATAGAGGGAGAAGGAATAGAGGGGAAAGACAGCGGAGTGTATCTGTCATAAAAGTTAGCGGTTGCTGCAGAGATGGAAGGTGTGTGTGTGTGTGTGTGTGCAGGAGGGCGAAAACAAGTTGAAACTTCCTAAAAATCGAACATGCATTTGTGCATTTGTGGTAATGTTCACATATGCATGCGTCTTCTTGCACCCGGGTCCGCATTTCTGTCAGAACGGTCGCCCAGACAATGAAGCCCGACTGGAGGCCTAGGTCTAATAGCAGCACTTAACTTCAATCCACCACAGGAAGTTGGCTCATCTGCACGCGCGCACACACAAATACACACACACACGAAGTCGGTCCGTTTCTGACAGCCAGTGGATATTTGTTGGCGACACCGTGGCTGCAAGGCTCTTTGCAGCTTAGGGGCCAATTGTTGTTCACCCAGATACGCACACACACTAAGAGCTTAGAGCTTCAGTTGTTATCCTGAAAGGCAACCCTGATCCCCCTGCTACACAGTGGGACAGACACACATAAAAAGAGGAATTAGTGCGGTCTGACAGCTCACTATACCACATCGCATTTAGTGTGTGCGATGGCGGCAATTATGTGTGCGTGGGCCTGTGTGTGTTTTGGGAGGGTGCGTGTGTGTAATCAGCAGCAGACTTTGAATTATACAGTATAGAAAGAGTTTATGTTGTGTGAGGAGAGGAGCAGACACTTTGGGTTTCTTATACCTTCAGTGTTGGCAGACAACAGAGCAAAGTAGGTCGCTTACGTCAGTGGAGCGATTATACACTCGAAAAAGTTTTGAAAAAGTTTAAAAATGATTTACTTTTCAGTGTCAAAAAATACTGAGATGTAATCAGTAAACATGCTCTGTGTTTTTCAGGCTCATAAAAGCTCTCCTGACATCTTGGTCGCTTTCTTCCACGTGTACGCCACCTCTTTTTCCTGCAGGAGATTCTCCTGCTGTGTTCTCACGTCACCTCCTTTGGACATTCTGCAGACTTTTTACCGGGGAGAAAGTCAGGAGGCTCTCACTTGGACATTTGTGTGCATGCCCCTTTGGAGAATGTCCGAAGGTTCTCTGGAGTTAAGTGCACGTCTGAAAGGAGCTTTACTGATTTCCAAGAACATGAATCCCTTATATTATCTCTCACCCAGAATTTTCTGTAACTAAGCAACCGACTGCAGTAGCGTCCCTGTCTACACTGACACGCACATACTCGTGATATACTTTTTCAGGTGAGTTAGTATAGACAGGGATTATTACTGATGCGCAGCTAAAACGCTCATGTGGATGGAGGTCCCTTATTCAGTATGGATGTAGCCTCAGTCAGTCTTGTGCTGTACATGCACAGTGGGATTATCAAAAGTTACAGAGAGAGAGAGTCGCAGGATGAAGACAAGATTCGGAAGAAGAAATTTAAAACATACTGTATTTGCAGCACAGATCGGTTTTGAGCTCTTCAGGACTCGTTCACGAGAAACAAACCTAGCAGGGAGCATTGTTTTTCTCGCATGCTACAATGAGGAATTAAAAATATCGAAGCAGCATAAAATGGGCTCTAGGAAAATACATTTGCATTTGTTTTTAATTGTTTTTAACTTATTTTGTTACTGGTCAGAATTTGCCAACGTCTCATTGTTTAGGGGCGGTGTCATCGTGTAAACCCTCATCGAGGCCGACATGGAATTATTCAAATTACATCACAAGGAAGGACGGAGAGGACAATTTGCAAGTCAAATCTATACAGACATAACTGGTGTTGTGAAATAAATACGACATAGCAAACACACGCACGTTAAATCTAAGCCGTGTAAAAGAGGAAGATGTAACAACCTGTTGAGCTATTGTCCTTCCTTCCTATGGGTATAGGTGTGTTTGTGTGTATGCGGGCTCGGAGAGAGGAATTCCTCTGCGATATTACTATACGTCTCTATGTCGGCCTTTCTGTTGTAAGCTGGATATTGGGGTGAGAGGGAGATCATGTGGAACAAAGCCGCCGAGGAGAACGATATGATCAACCCGTGTGCCATTCAGCTCCATTAATAACAGATTTCGCCTCTCGACAGCTCAAACTTTACGATGCCTTGGGTATGAGGTTAAAAGACCGTGACTGAGAGGCACTGCGCCCCAGATAGCGAACGGATGTGGGCCACTTCAGGCAATGATGCGGCGCTCGTGGCCTTCTTGTGGTGTGGAAGAAATAGATAGGAGCTGACCGTGGACCACTTGAATTTTTTTTTTGCAAACATGTAGTACTCTCTGTGAGATGTAATCTTGATGTGAACCTGCAGTGGCCCATGTGGTAAACGGTGAATATTGACTCGGCCACCTTTGGTTGACATGTGGTATTGCTATGGCTTGTGATCTGGCAAACAGGCCACGTGGGACTGAATTGAAATGTGCCGTCACATGTGAAACGCTGAAATACATTGGAAGCTTCCAGTCATTTATAGTCCAGTGTAGGTCATAAATCCCGCCTCCTCCATGTTAGTAGATGGAACGTGGACTAAACACAAGAGTACATGTCAAATATGTTTCTCAAAGATGGTTTCTGTCATTTTAAGTAATTGTGATGTATTTGTGAGTGCTCATTTGTTTTTAATTAGTTGTTAGAAGCCATAAAATGGGGTGAAACATCATGATTGACAGCTGGAGACTGTCGAGACTGAGATCGAGGGTGTTTTTTTGCTTTGATGTGTAGACTACGGCTCCAAAGCGCATTTTTTGTACAACGGGAGTTGAAAACAAAGACTTTTATCCAACTGAAAACCTCTGTACCACTTTTTGTGCAGACATACCTTTAATTTGTGCTCCACCTCAAACCTAGTTAACACTTTTTAAATATAGTAGTGACCTCCAACCATATTACAAAAATTAAAGCCATATGTCTTTAGTGTTAGATCACTGTTAGAATCAGACTGTAGGTGAACTCAAACCACTTCCTTTAAGAGCGGCTTTTTGACTCATTGTTTAGAAGTGTTAAACCTTAAACGTGTGAATGTACGCGTTGCAAAGGAAACCTCAAACACCCTCTGCACTGTTTTGGACCAACTACTGATTGCTTACTGTCGTCGTTGCTTATCCGATTGTGTGGAAAATTACATTACGACTGACCGTGTTTTTTTCTATATGAACGTGAACATAAGGTGTAGTTTGTTGTGCATTCAAATCTGAGACGGGCCTCCATTCCCGGTGCTCTCTCTGCTGGAGGAAATTGATCTCTTGAGAGTCTGTCAGGCAGCTATGAGAGCGCTGCGAGCCACAGGGTCTCGTTACCATTCACAGGTGCAGTACGCTGACAAGCGGACGGTGACAGCCGAGCTAAGCCAGTGTGTGTGTGTGTGTGTGTGTGTGTGTGTGTGTGTGTGTGTGTGTGTGTGTGTGTGTGTGTGTGTGTGTGTGTGTGTGTGTGTGTGTGTGTGTGTGTGTGTGTGTGTGTGTGTGTGTGCGCGCTTCCCCAGCCTGAAGACAGAAATTTATCAATGGCTGCAGAGATTGTCCGCATACCTGAGATTCCCGCAGATTCCAAACAACCAGTGACAAGACAGGAGGGAGAGAGAGCTACAAAAGAGAAAGGGAGAGAGAGAGGGAGGCCTTCTGCCAAACATATCCACTCTCCAAAAAGCACAGGTGCAATATTTCAGTAGATAAAGGCTCCTCTGTTTAGAGAAACGTTCTGCTTTACAGTCATTATATACGGAACATATTTTTCGAGGCAGCAGGGACACGCAGCCTTCAGATGCCAATGTGCTAAACTCTCCGACATTTGCGTTCCTCTGAAGACGTTTTTGCTACAGACGATATCAGTAGTCATGTTTTGATCGGGTCATAAATGCTCATGTATTTGGATATGGGCGGAACTTTGTGTCTGTAATCTGCGACCATTTTGTCTTGTGTTTGTGCACGTCTTCAGAAAGCTTGCGGATACGGACTGAACAGACAAAACGGAGCAGTACCACAGGAAGTCGTGTGGGGGCAGTGTAGCCAATAGTTCAAGTGAGATGGCCAAATTCGTCTTCCAGGTTTTGCAATGCATTCAATGGCCTCACAGACCACTGCTGTTTACAATGTGGACTTTTCTTTCTTAAGAGATACTTTATAAAAAACTCCTCCACCGTTGTTTGTTGTCAGAAACTCGACTTTGCGCTGCCCTCTAGTGGATGCATTGCTTAACAACCATGCCAACGTAAAGGAGGCATGGAGGTATGTGGGCACTGAAGATAATATCGTTTGATATGGACGAAGCATAAACGATTATTAAGGTGTTGCATTAGTTCGATCCGCAATTTGAGCGCTCCCACGTATGTTCCTCTTGAAGTCCATACACAATCCTGTTGCTATTATACTGTGTCTTTACTCCATGTTGTATTTGGGTAATTATGTAGTTCTGAGGTTACACGACTACTCGCTGCTGTGATTTCTCCAAGCCAGGTCACTTGCCATTACTGCTAGACCCAAGAAAGACAGATGGCTACCGCGAGCTGGACCCCACTTCTTTGTGTAATGTCGAACAAGCACAGTGCTGTGACTGTGTGGGAGCTGCCAATGAATCAGTGTTAAAATAACATTGTACTGGGAATCATTGCTAAAAATAGTAAATTGGGCTAAACATCATTTTACTTCCAGAGTGGAACCTATTTTTTGGAGTTGATGTAAACGAGTGTTGAGTTTTAAGAACAGACAGACATCTTAAAAGGCTAACGGTACATAAACAATTTATTTGTAACGTTTTTGGTCCCCTGGAAATGTAAAGAAATATTAAATAATGTTCTTTTAAAGTCCAAATTAAAGTCCAACACATCAGGACAATATAAAAAAGCGACGCACCGATTGCAAAACCCGGCGCACGTTCCATCTCCGACTCGCCGCAGGCCACCAGACAGAGATTGCCTCATTGCCGGGACCCCAAAGCAAGAGAAAACAAGCCGCACACTTAACATGTCATTGCACTGCGAGGCGTCTTAAGAAGCAGCGCTGCGAAAGTGGCCCCGAGCCAAGAGCAACAGAATTCCTTCAGCCTGGAATGCCTGCTTGATTAATATAGAAAACAGAGGCTCGCTTGAGCTCATTTGGTGTACAAGTGTGGCACTTTTCCTGCAAGTTTAGTCGCCTATCAAAATAACGAGGCACGTCTGCCATGATGGAAGGAATGAAGGGCTGACCATGTAAGGTTGGGGCACCGCACTTTGCTTTTTTAGCTTATTTTACAGCCTAATAATCAAAACACGGGACGGAGGGTTTTCTTCTTTGCACACAGATCTCTCATCAAAGCTGACAATAAGAGCAACACACTTCCTCTGTTGTCTTAACTGCTCACGTTAAATCGACATCATGTCATACAAGCAAAAGTCAAAATCAATGCTGAAGTCTCTGAGGGCTCTTGAACACATCGCTATTACCATTGATTTTCCAACAGTGGATGAAGAACACACATGGGAGCGCTTGTCCTTTTTGGAGGTTTGTGAGTGTGCATGCGTGTGTGTGTGTTTGTGTACGAGTTCGCCCAAAGAGGAAGTTCCTGTGGTGAGACGAACCCAAGCTAAACACACACACAACTTCCTGTGGTCACCTGTGCTCAATGACCCTGAAGAAAGAGACCCTTAGAAACCAAAACTCACTGTCTCTCTCTCTCTCCCATATACACACTTTACTACCCAGGCTGTCGACATGGTTGCAGCCAGGCCTCAGCAGTGGCACATATTTAATTTTTACCACGTAAAGCCATAAAAAAAATCTGTTCAGTGGGATAATATCACAAAAAACACCACAATCTATAGACTAAAATCAACATGGCATTAGTAGTCGATTGCAGACTCAGATTCCAAGATTTTCTTTTTGGTGCAGGGGGGCAGCCAATGAAATCATCATGCCTCGTTGAGTTTCCCTTATTTAACACTGTTATTTAACACTATGTGCTCATAAGCTTAAGTCTTTTTGCGTTTGCTTTAAATAGCTCCACAAACTGGTTAAATATAGAATTGTGTTGATGTTGAGTTGAGCGTCATGTTCCATATCAGTTGTTCATGTCAAACCTCTGACACGAGCCGTTTTCAGACGTGAACTCTGGAAAAGCAGGAGATTGTTTGGGGTCAGACATGTTCACAACAACAGGAAACATTCAGGCGAGGGGGTGGGCGTCTGGGTAGAGCATGCAGGAGGCAGGACATGACGTATAAATTCCCCCGCGGAAATCTATGCACGTGTTGACGCCAGCATCGGCACTTTTCGCCAAAGGTTCTTGAATCTCGCCATGTTTCCAAGTTGCCGTCTTCGACTGCGTCTTCTATGTGTATGGCTCCTCTTTTTTACCTGTTTTATCGTCTCTGTTTTCTGTTAGAAACCCCATCAATACGCCGACTCGCTTGGCGGGAATTTTGACGTATTCTCACTCGGACATTTTTACCAGTGCATGTCTGAAAGCGGCTATAGTTGGATGTATTGGATGAGCTCATATACCACCAATACCGCCAGATTTGTAGTGATAGTTGAGTTGCTTTCAAAGTGGATGTGCTTTGTGTGATTGTAAATTGTTGCGGTGCATTATCTTAGATGACATGGCAGATGTGTTTTTAATGAAGATAACTCTCAATTACGGATATCCGTGTCACCCACAAAACGTGAGATACTATCAATGGTTTCAATGATTTCACACTAAAAGTAGCATCACATTAGCAACTGGCAGAAAATAATAAAAAAAAGTAGATTTTGAGTTTTATTTAGGGATGAAAATCGTTATTAGGCCTGAGGGATTCACACAGTGTGTTTTGGCAAGTCACTACACTTCAAAGTGTTTATTACAAAGACAGCTTTAATTTACGAAAAAAGACTGTGGTAATTTTAGAGATTTTATTATGGATAGAAAACCCAGCAAATATTTAAGTGACACACTGACTTGAACTGAGGATTGTGTAATTAAGCACAGCAGCAAATGCAGTTGATAGGATCCCAGCTACAACCATTATGTTGGCAAAGCCTTCACATTTTTATCTGTGTGTAATGGCCCGGAGCCAAAGAATCGTTTCTCGTCCTATTCTTTACAGTCGGATAAATACTGTCTATAATCGTATTTTCGTTGGCCTCTTTGTAATCTCCTCGCAGCGAAAAGAGGAAGTTACTTATCAAGGATCTGGTCTACCTGCGCCAAGCCAAGCTTCGCGTTACCCAATATCCTGGGAGTGTGTGTGGACGTGTATGTGTTTCTTGGAAGGAGGTGGACTACGGCTCCTTCATGTTCAGACTCAAACAGAAACACACACACACACACACACACGCATGCTGGCGAAGACACACTCTGGCACACATTCACTCAACTGTGCACACACACACACACACACACACACATGCATGCAAACACACACAAGCTCACACACTCCCTGCACAAACAAACTGCTGATCTTTGAGGCGGCGGAGTGAGCGCGGCAAATGATCGGCGTAAAGTTTGCTGTTGCTATCGACAAAGCGGCCTCTGTTCTTCATTTTGTCCCCCCACCCTCCCTCCTCCTTCTCCCCCTTCTCCTCCCACACATTTCATGCTATGCATCCCTCTCTCGCCTCTCCGTTCACCCCCCTGTGCCTCTCTCTTTTCTGTCTCTACGTCAACCCCCTCCTCCATCCTCTCTCCCCCCCCACCCCCACCCTACCAGCCTCCCCTTTCCCCCTCCACTCTCGTCCTCTTAATTCAGCTCACTTCTGTCCTTGCATTTCGGATGTAGGGCAGGAAAGAGGAAACAGCGCCAAGCTCTGTTTGACGGAGGGGAGAGCAGGGGTTGAGACTGCGGCAAAGGGGCTTTTTTTGAAGTGTGTGTGTGTGTGTGTGAGTGTGAGGTGTCGAGATGGAACTTCTACCCACGGAGACAAAAATAAAGAATATCTGTGGAACAGATGAGCGAGGGCTTTCCAGAAATCTGCCGGGTACAACTCGTACCGAGCGTGGTTAGGGTTAAAAACATAACAAAGTGTTGCAGCTTAATCTTTTGCAGCCTTTCAATTCTAAAGATGTTGCTCTAATATAATGTTTATTTTGTAATCGGATCTTTACTTAAAAAAACTGCAAAAAAAGCTATAATTGTTCTTCCACCATTAAAATAAAATCAATGCTTCTAATTGGATGATTACTGATCTCTAGAGTTGAATGAATGAGTGAGTTTAAAGACACCGTAGCAGCCTGTTTCTAAATTGGGTTCTTATAGTAACCCATGTTTGCACATGTAAACATTAAATCCTTTCAGTTTCAGTAAGCGGTTTATCCCAATTTTAAGAAACCTGAATTTGGCACCAGGACAATTTTCCTGACGATTTCCAAAGGGGCTGCATGTGGGGACGCACATCAGTTTCTGCGGACATTTTCCAGATCCTTTCCTGATTGTCCCCTTGTAAAATGACCAGAAAATTCACAGCGAGCTAGTGGGTGTGTTGATGACGTTTCTATCACATCCTGTGCGTAGATCGGATTTCTGCTGCTCTACCCAGGGCGCCACCCCTACCCTGAATGGTTCCTCTTGCTGTGAACGCGTCTGACCCGGAAAAGCTCCGGCTGTGTTCTGCATATGTGAAGGGCAACCTGCGGGAAATGTCTGAAAACGGCTTCTGTGTCATGTGGGCTAACGCTTCCAGAAATGGAGGTAGAAGTAGACGTTAAACCAGGAAACTTAAATAAGCTCTGATAGATGAAGTATGATATAACAGCAGTTTCGGTTTAGAATTTTATTAACCAATATCGTCCGAATAAATCAAGTCTCTGTGCCCATTATAAAGTCCTGTAGTGTTTGTTTGGATTGAGACTGTGTACCTGTTACTGTTATTGTGAAATTCACACTGCTGTCAACGATACTTTTATTAATCTTCCATGTTGTTGTTATTTTGGAGGATTTTGCAGCAGGTTGCTTCCTTGTTATCTGGAACCTAAATAGTAAATGTCAGCTTTCGATGTCGGAACCGAAGAGAAAAGGCTTTTTTTTTACGCCAACGTTCAAAGATGACACAAAAGAAAAATCCATTGACGAAGATTTTGATTGCACAGTCATCTATAAATACAGGGTGGGGAAATACTGCTATATGCTTTTGCTTTCAGTCCCCAAAACCTCAACCTCAATAGGCCTGAAATAAAACACCTATTACACACAAAGGAGTGCAACACTTTAATGCTGCAGATGATGTTAGAGGCCCTGTGTTGAAATGTTGGCTCATATATTGAAGATTGATTGATTCGTTGTATGAATATGCAGAGGAGAGTTTCGTAAAGTTGTTTGGTACTGGCCTGTAGGGAGTGTGAAGGATATCGAGGCAGAGGGTGAAGTCATCCGGCTGCATGGATCCAGCGATGGATCTGGGGGGGAAAAAAAACGGGATGAGCAGGGGAGAGATTGTAGGTCAGAATGTAAAGTTGGAATTAATTAGGGCCCATCGCGGGGCAAATGAATGGCCCATTGTTATCACGGACAGAAGGCGAGGAGGAACAATCTGGCCTTTGTGCCACAAGTTCACCTCTCCGTCCCCCCTCTGGGCGTACACACGGACAATATTGTGAAAGCACGGCACGTAAAGGGGGCAATAATTACATCATGAAAACAAGATATGACGAAGGATGCAGAAGATACTTTTTCAGTTTTAAGGCGAGCAGGTAAAAAATGGCATTATCCAAATGTGACGATTCATATTTACCCCCCATATGATGTCCATCGATGAGACTTGTGAATATCGGTTGGAGTGAAACTCTGTTTGAACTTGGCAAAGGGGAGAATGGGACAGGCATGTGGCTCTTATCTCTGGAAGACTATAGTATGGGGACTCTCTCTGTATTGTAGCCTCTCTCTATCTCTCTCTATCTCTCTCTCTCTCTTACTCTCTCTATCTCTCTCTATCTCTCTCTCTCTTACTCTCTCTCTCACTCTCACACTCGAGCGCAGGCCGGCCAGCTCGGTACAAACGGTATTATATGGTGTCTGGCTGCTACTTGCCACCTCACCCTGTAGTCACAAGTTCAACACCCACCACGTGCATACATGTAGAGGCAGAAGTGCGTGAAACTCTTCGAGCACTTGACCTGTCTGCCTTTCATGTTGGAATTGAACTTGAATCGACTTAATATTTTGAGTCTTTTGATGGCTTGTAGCACTTGCCTTAGTTTCCTGTCAATGTCTGTTTTCCAGAAGTGGAGGGTGTTAATTCAGTGATGTTTGTCTGTCAATCCAACACTTGTTATTTTGTAGTGACATTTGGGATCCACAGAGGATTGAACCCCACTTGGACTTGACTTTTAGAGATTGTCTGAGGTTTTCCTTCGGTGCAAACGTTTGGGTTGGCTTCTGGGGTTTGAAGTGAAACAGCTTGATGACAATCAGATCGAATGCCATGATAGTTTACACAGATTTTCAAAGTCCCCAGATGATGAATCATAATCCAAAATTCATGACCATACTGTAAATCACAATCCCATATCCCACACACTAAATTCAGAT
Organism: Hippoglossus stenolepis; assembly: GCF_022539355.2. Lineage (NCBI taxonomy): Eukaryota > Metazoa > Chordata > Actinopteri > Pleuronectiformes > Pleuronectidae > Hippoglossus > Hippoglossus stenolepis. The sequence continues at coordinate 11,175,614 of NC_061506.1, forward strand.
GTTGAACAGGGTAAACAGTTTACATGTAAGCCTTGCCACTTTTTCATTGTTGCCATACTAGGGTTAGCATTTAGTGTAGCCTCATTGCTCCTGATAGGGCTTTACACTTCCTGTAGTTTATCAGCATGGCACCATGTCAAGAGGAAACACTCATCTTAGCCATATCATCAAGATAAATTAAAGAAATTCTCCCTCAGCCTGAAAAGATTATTGACTCCAGTCTATTTCCGCAGGGGAATCGTAGAGCATTTGCCAGTCAGTGTTGGTTTTATTCCTTTCAACTAATGGGAATCCGTACATCAGAGAATGACAACTTCCCCTCCCCATTGACATCTTCATAAATGGAAAATTGGGCCTGGAAATGGAGCCGGAGAGGGTTTACGGAGACTCTCCACCGCGCATAATTGCAGCCTCGAAGCTGGCCATAATTAATCTTTGAGAAAACCTGTCAAATTATTAATAGGGCCCTTAAGTAATGGCCCTGAAAGGAGGCCACTGTTCAGAGATGAAGGCGAGGGAGCGAGAGTTTTCGGAGGGTTGCTGTTTACTGTGAAAATATGAAGAAGTCGCTCTGCAGGAGTTCCTCAACTCCACGTGTCAAGGCTCTCCACACATGAAGGAGTTAAAGGGAATGCCGGTCCCTCTGGAAACCAGAGAGCTCAGAGTCGAAACTTGAAATGTCATCAGATAGAAAGTGAGCTGCTCTGCATACACTTGATGGAAGACTGGGTATTGCCATTGCACCAATAATTCTATGGGCATTCTGATAGCAATTCTTAAGGTTTTGAAGCACATAGGTTAAACTCCTCACCCGCTCTGCCTCTCACTCTGCTCCCTTGCTGCTGGTGAACACAACAACCATTGTTTTCTACCCATCGGCCACCTCACACCATTTCGTCTACTGACACTAAAGGGAGTTAGGTTTTCTAGTATTTGCTCATAAAGCAAAGTATTGGAGTGAGTAATTGATTGATGAAATGGTATTGATAGATCCTGTGGGGAGCATGAGTGTCTCTATCAAATTTCATGGCAATCTGTCAAGTAGCTGTTGAAACATTTCACAAAAAAACTAAAATGTCAGCGTAATGGCAATATTAGTGGAAAAGCCAGGGGATCACCAAAGTCATCCTAAAGTTATTGAGATCCATCCTCTGGGGATGATGGAAGCCGGTACCAAATTTCGTGACCTATTTCTATGCAGTAGTTTTATCGCCATATCACTGATGAGTAATAATGTCATCCATATTGTTGTGCTAAAAAAAAGTAAGGGGAACATCAACGTCAGTAAGATTCATCCTCTGGGGACCATGAATATCTGTACATGGCCCCGCATGCAGTAGTTTTAAAGACATTTAACTAATCATGTCAACCTCATTGAGGTGCCAGACCAAAATCAGTAGGATTCCTCCTCTGGGGAAGATGAAGCAATCCATCAAATAGAAGGGAGAGTCAAGCTTTGTATATCTTTCAATCACCTTTCTTCCTCATTGACTTCACATCTTGTCATTATGATTTGAAGCATCAACGTGTTTCGAGTCCACATCAACATTCTTTTTAGTTTTTAACACGGAAGACATTTACTCAGCCGGGCCGCTTCTCTGTTTGTGTAATTAACTGAGTCATTGTCAATATAATTGAACACTTCAAACCTCTCTCTGCTACAGTTAGCTGATAATGCACTCTGTAGTCAATTACATGCCTGAGCGCAGTTGCCAACTTATATTTTCATAAAGAGACTAAACAGAGGCACAACTTTGAATGAGGGGAACTGACTGGATGTGGAGAATCAGAAATGAGATGACATATTATGTGAGGCTGAAGGTCACAAGGTCAATAGTGCAGGTTGGTGAAGGGAGGAAAGTGCAATTCTATGAATTTACAACAAATACAGATAAATTGGCTGAATTTGTGATACTTGGTCATTTTTGATGGATTTTTCTGTGGCACAAGTTTCACGTGCCGTATTTGTTGTCTCTTCTTTGTCTTTTCAGTCATTCTAGCCCTAACTGATAAAGAGAAATACTCGTCTTAGCTGGTTTTATGTCTTAAACACACCCTTGGTCCTTTTTGGAAAAAGACACATTTATGTTAGATTAATACTTTGCATTTCCCTTTTTCTAAATACCCACTGTTGACTGCCACCCAACGCCCCGATGTATAAATATCTTCATCCTCTCGGAGGCCGTGTCCTGTTTGTCTCATGTGACTTCCGCTGATGAATGAGTCGCTGGTGTATTATTCCTCAGCTGGCGAACCAGGTGACACCCACAGTAGAATATCAATATTTGCTGACACTGCACCAGTGTGTTCACATGTGTGCTTAAGTGCTGTTCTAAACAAAGCTTATATTGAAAGAAGACAAGTTAGATATTTGTTTCTCAGTCTGGTCTTAAAGCTGTCTTTGAATAATGGTGTAAAACTGGTTGGGTGCAGGGTGATGCTGCTACTGAGTGAATGATGTTTTTTGACATTGGAGGATGGAAACCTTTTTAAACACAAATTAGTAATTAGAAATTAAGAACTTGAATTAAGAACCTAGTTAACACGAGGCACGTTTACATTTTTACTTTGTAAAGATATTATTCAGGTCCTTTTTAGTCATTTTTTCAGTCTTTGGTACAGCCTTGTTTTGCTGCACAGGATCGTGTAAGTGAAGTTTTAACATTACCTCAAAAGAAGGGAATTTGTGCCAAGGCAGGAAACCCACCGACAAAGAATCGCCCCACACCTTCATGATGATCTTATTATAGACTTTCTTCTCATCCCATTGCCAAATTCCTTGTTCTTTTAGAGACCTAACCTTTAGTCTACTTTGGAGGGGGGGTGCAACCTCTCCAGGTTTCACATTTGTGGGAAATGCCTTAAAAAATGTGTGCGTGTGTTTATTTGAGGAAGGTGTGTTGTGTGTATGTGCCGTCTTGTCACAGTTGCCTGCTTGACACTCGACAACAGACAGGTATGTGTCCAGGAAGCCTCTCCAAACCCATCCTTCCTGTACGTATGAAAGACGCCCCAAGGCCGCGCTGTTTGTAGCGAGTCCCGAGCGACGCAGGCGTGTGTGTGCATGCGAACGCCAAAAGCAGAACACACACAGTTATTCTGTCCGTCCTCAACACTGTGTTTCATGCCCACTTGTGCCAAAGAGATTTCACATTTCCTCACCTCTAGTGCCACGGGGTTAAAAACACCTCGCTGCTGTGCGTGGGCTGAAGTTTCATACATCTGATTTTAGTCCAATATATTTATGTAGTTACTTAAAAGGTGTAAAAGTTCATTCTTGTGCCTGTGTGCAGTATATTGACAAAAAAACTCAAGGTGCACTTACTATATAACCTTTTTCTGGAGCCTTCACCCACGTCTCCCTTACTTTGCTTAGGTCATATGGTGACAACAGCTATATGCATTGCTTTGCGGTTGTGTAATGTAAAAATGTGTCTTTGCAAGGCATGATGGGTAAGCAGTTTTTTTTGTTGTAGATCAAATTAGTACAATAGTTAATATGTGAGAATCAGTGGAGCCACAAAGAGGTGTGACAATCCACACTAGCTCTTTAACTGCCAGCTTATTTTTAGCTCTATTAAAATAAGAATACTATTAATCTGCTTTCTCCTTCCAAAAACGTTATTTGACACCTTTTCATCATGGCGAATAATTCAGATCATCAGTGTTTTAATTACAATTTCTCAAACCAAACTATTTGTAAATGATTTAGATCCTGCATCTGCACCGTCTCAAATGATGTACCAGTCACTGCCCACATACGTCCATGCATCCTTTATGTTGCTGCGGTTGTTAAGCAATGCATCCTAGAGAGGGCAGTGGATGAAGTTATTGAAGTTAGTGATAATGAGAGAAGTTACGTCTGCCTTTTCTTACCAAGCCGTAAAGCTCGGCCATTGTTGAAACTATTGGCTACACTGCCCCCCCATGGTGTTGGTACTGCTACATTTGGTCAATTCAGGCCGTGTCTGTAAGTTTCCAGAAGATGTGCAAAAATAATGAATGTAGAGTACTGATGGAATTAAGGCTCCATCTGTTTCCGTGTCAAACGTTGAGTATAAATTAGCCATTAGGTGTGTTTTTGAACTTTGAAGTTTGGACAATAGGGTTGCTGCTTCCCATCACTTCCAGTCCTTATGCTAATCGGAACATGCTGGTAAAGCTAGCTGCATTGTGATTTAACTCTCAACAAGACAGCTAAACGGTGTAGCTAATTAGTAAATTGGTGCACATGTGAAATGTGTTTAAAAGTACTGTTCAGTATATTGGCTTGTTTGTCTAAGTCAAGCTGTCAGTAGAGGCACCCACACACTTTACAGCACGGCAACACACTTCACCTGGTTTTGCAGGCGCACACACACACATGCTTGACAGTAGCCAGGCAGCCGAGGCCCTCAGATATGCCGCTGACAGAGATTGTCAGCGCAGCTCTCCGGCCGCCTTTCTCCCTCTCTGCGTGTGACAGACTTTCCTCTGGGCCCGGGACCAGGACGCGACGAGGCCCCACCTGGTCAAAACCAGGGCGAGAGGCTTTCGCGGGCAACAAAGGATGAGGAGAACGAGTTCAGAGGGAGGAGAGGGCCTCGCAAAGGGGAAACATTTGCAAACCGGAAGGGAGTTATGTAAATGGGTTAGTCATTAGGGCCTTCTAAAAGAGAGGAGGCCAGATTGGGGGCAGGCGGATCGGCGAATAGGTAACATAAACCCATTATGTGAATGGGCTCCTCTGTTGGCCATAAGCTACTCTTTCTTTTTCTCCTTTTAACGTTGAGATTTTGTTTTCTGTTCAGCCTTTTACTTCCCCCAGTGGCCATTGATTGTTATTCACAGTGCGCTCCCGCGATGCTGAATCTGCGCCGGAGGGAGATTTTTCAAACGACCTTCACAGAAAAGATGCTTTTAAATAAAATGACACATCTGCTCTCGGATGAATCACATATTTGACACAATTTGAACCGACAACAATGCAGAGAAATTGTCTGTTTCTGTGAAATCGACTGACTTTGAGGCATCTTAGTCAGGTTTTTGCTTTTCTTCTTCTTTGCCAGCCTGCCAAAGATCCAGTTCCTGTTGGGCTGGCAGGAACAGTTCCTGAAAAAGTGTAGAGCAACCGACTGCCCCTCCTGAAAATCTCTGGAAAATATCCGGTCCATGTCTGAAAGATGCTCCGGTCAGGTTTTGGGATTTTGTCTTCCCTGCTAATTTAAGCCTCGGCTGTTGTAGTCCCGGTGTGTGTACATTAAAGTGTGGACATGATATTTGGATCGGTGAAGTTGGCTGGGTTGATTTTTGTTATTTAGGAACACAAGCAATAACCGTGTGTTATTATTTCAGCATCACAGAAAGAGAAACGATACCAGATCTTGAAAGAATAAAATGCTTTGCACCAACAAAAAGAAAATGGCCTCATGGCCTTCTGTGCTGCGGTGGAACAGCCAGTCCCGGCAGCTGCAGCGCGCACAGCTGTCGTCAGAGCCACGCAAACAAGACAAGAGGGAGGGACAGAAAGGAGAACAACATCCTGTGTTTTATGTGACAACCCCATCAAAACCCGAGTATTATTTACACAGGAAGGGAAGAGCTGCAGCACCTGAGCCCTGTCTGTCTGCCAGGAGGTAAGAGGCAGCTCGTAGCTTGAAGGATTTCACAGCAATCGGGCAAACGTGGTGAGGCTTCTCGCGCAGAACGGCCTCAGTGAGGTCATGAAGGAAGGGGGATTTTTTCCCGATAGAGAAAATACAGATCAATCTGTCATGTGTTATGTTACAGTTGAAACAAGCTGAAGCAATGAGCTGAATCATATGATATTTGGATCGGTCAAGTTGGCTGATTTTTGTAATTTAAGAACACGAGCAATAGCCACGTGTTATTATTCCAGCATCTCAGAAGGAGAAACTGAATTTTTTTTTTTAAATGTTCATGACATGTCGCTGAACCTGTAACTGCTCCACTGAAGCTCGAACCTCAGAGCTGTGGTTTTCACCAGTTCACATAGATGCGAGGGGAACGTGTGGGCGACAGTGGCACCTTGTGGTTAAAACAGGCAGTGTCAATCACCACGTCCAAAGGCTGCTGTCTTGGCGTGGGAAAAGCTAATTGATTGTTAATTCTCTCCATCAAGGACGTTATGTTTTCACCTCGGCTCGTTTTTTAGTTTGTCAGCCGTCTCACACAAAAAAGTACTGGACAGATTTCCACTTAACTTAGTGGAAGGATGGAACACGGGCCAAGAAAGAGCCCATTTAATTTTGGCGTCGATTCAGACAAAGAGGCAGATGAAGGATTTCTTCAATCACCTTTTTTAACATTGGGAGATATTTTCCCCCGCAGATTTCCCAGGTAATAAACATCAATTCACTGGGTGTGCTACCAATGTAGAAGAACAAGTCCATGTAGTAAAGAGAAGAATATTATTTGTTACACTGTGCAAGTTTGTTCAGCCTTGGCGTAGGTACTTGAACTTCATTAATCCAACATTTACTCATGTTTGACCTTCTGTGAGTCTAGATTCAATTGAATTAATCTTGTTTCTGTGATTTTCCTTCTTTTTTGTTTGGGTTTGGTATTTGATTTATAATATAATGTTCAAAACGAAGAGGGATTTCAACACATAAATTCACGCATAGTAAGAATTGACATTTGGACCTATTTGAAGAGCTGTGACACTCTCGAGAAACAAGGTTAAAAAAAACAAGTTAATGTTTTGTTTCCTTTTTATGAGATCATCTGATGAAATGTTATTTCGCGTGCAGTTTGTCTCGTTTGGTGGCGTCTCGTGGGCGAGCGAGCCACTCAGTGACCTGCTGCTTTCTCCGCCACCTGACCAGCAGTGTCTCCTCGTATAAAACCAAGCTTTTTTGACGTTAACACACAGGCTGCAGTGTGGGCCTCCGGAGAGAGGGTCTGGTTAATGGCCTGGGGCACTGGGGTGTGAGGACACATTGATCCAGCAGAGAGCTATACGCTCTCCCAGAGCGGCACTAAAGAGCCCCCGGCTTATTTCTATCAGGCCCCTCCGAGTGGGACTGGCAAACTCGGATCCGCGGTTAGGTCACGGCGCCATTTAAACTTCGATAAAACTGCAAAGAGTAAAACGGTTCACTAATCAGCTGTGTGACTTCTGGACACCATAAAGCTAAGATATCAGATCGTCAACGGGTAAGGAGCCATTTAATAAAAGCACAAAAGACGTGTGTTTCGTTTTGGAATACTTTTACTTTTAGATTTCATAGATGATAAACATTTATAGCCTCACACTGGTCCCATACGAAAACTACTTTAACGCTACCTACATCATGAATATATCCCTTGATGTTAAAAGTCATGGAACTTAAATTGAACCCAAAGGACGATAGATGACGATAGATGAATAATTGGGGTTAAAAAAACTAAAATTAGTATCTTTATGCCGAGGATGACTCATTAGTTTCTTATAAATATAATCAAAAACAGGGAGTAGTGGAGTTAACAGGAAGTAAAGAAGGACAGAGGCTTCCTCAAGAGTTTTGACACCAGTAAGATTTCTTAACCCATGTCAAGAAAAAATGCCAGATTTCCTAGTAGTGCTTGGCTCCATCTAGTGGATTGATTTAATACAAACTGCAGCAAATGCTTGATGCAAGTGCTCAGCCGATCGATGCGAGAGAAATAAAATACATTGACATCTTTTCAAAGATGCAGGATAAGAATAATGTGAGAGTATGAAACTTTACTGAAAAGGTGATAAAACCAGGTCAAACAAAATCCTGTGTAAAGAATGAACTTAATCAAAGCTGCTCGACTCTGATTTTATTTAAAAAATGGATCAAATGACTCAATGTGAAAGGTGTTGCTCATATTGATGCCACAGTTAATCCATGTGATGATTGACGGGATAACTGACCTCACACATTTTAAAGCTCGTCATAATATGGCCAATTAAAAAGATTGTTGTGGTGCTGTTTTATGAATCCTAAATTCTAAACGTGTGCAAACGATAGCTCAAGTAATCTGGTAAATAAATCAGGCTCCGTGCACAGTAAAAGAAATAACGGAAAACGACATCAAACTTAACAGGCAGGCTTTTGAACTTTATTGGCATTTTGGCAAGACATCATCCGTCAATTAAATTCCAGTTACAATTTACATAAAATGCATAACAACTGCGAGAGAAGATGTTACAAGGATAATTTTTTTGGCCGCCATCGCATTTTTTTCTCCATTTATTTACAAACAAACACAATGTATGTCGTACTAGATTGATCCTAATATTCAACCCCACTCACTGAGGTGGAGAAATCATGCAGCAGAGCTTGAATTCATCGAAAGAGCTTGATATTGCTGTCAGATACGACCAGAGTCCAAAAGGAAAAAGAGAAAAAGAGAAAAGAAATAGTTTGGCAATACTTAAGCTGTCACAGTTTGGGCTAAAAGCAATGAAACAAGACACACAATAACAATATAATCTATTTAGTTTGTTTGACAAATGAAAAGTGCAAAAGGCAAATAATCCATTTGGGATGATTAAGAATTCCAGTTGAAAACTTGCATGGCTAAGATAACTTTTTAAAATTCTTTTTCTACCCCCCACGTCAAGTTAAGCAGATTCTCAAATCATTCTGTACAGAAGTTCTCCAAAGTGCAAATATTATGAATTGGCATAAGCTGGTATACACATCTCATTTTCTGGATGATGAAAATAATCAAGTAAGAAAAAAAAAAACAAGCAGGTTCATGACGTTACACTACTCGTGCTCCATCCGCGCTGGACAGCGTCCCACGATTAAAAAGGTGGCTCGTCCACGACGGGAGCTACGTTACATCACCAAAGAGCTTCTCGCTTTGCGAAAAGAAAAAAGGAAGAAACGTTATCCCAGAGAGAGATCCGTGTGCTGGTGTTGTCCAAAATAATGCACCACATGCGCAACCAGTCACGTTTCCAACTGGTTTATCGAGCGCTGCATTTTCCTCTCAATTTTACCGGTGATTAAATTCAATTTTGTTACTTGTTCCGTCAGCCTTTTAGTTTCCTCTGCACCGAACCCGATGACGTAACTGGTTCTCGATCTGTGATGACTTCCCTCTTATCACAGGAGTTTACATCCACAAGTAAAGTCGGCCATCGCAAATAACTAAATTGCATAAGACTCTTGGAGTTTTGACTTTAGCCTGGCACGTCAACAGTTACTGCACTGTACTGTACTGTGTGTAAAAGGTGGAGGTGCATACGAGGCAGCCCTCCCCTGCTTTTGGGCCACTTTCCACTGATCCGAGTTAAAAACACAGATTTATCCAAGGAGCTTTCACTGATTGGCCGCAGTTCTCGGGAGCTTACGGATAATGTTTTTGGGAGACATAAACACACGATTGAGTTTTGGTTTTGCAGGCATTTTGGGAAACATTTCGTTTTTCTTTGATTCAAACAGTACGGAGGTTCTGAAAATGTCACGATGAAAGAACAATTGCTCCTGCATAGGTCAGCACAACAGTTTTCATTGAAAGGCCAAAAAAGGAGGGAAAATGATTTGTGCTCGTGCACATTTCGGATTTGTTATCAGTATTTCTTTTGCATTTACCTGCTTTTTTTTTTTCTTTCAAACATTTGTTCAATGGCTCACAACTGTTTTCTGTTTCAGCAGGTCCGTCCTGAATCCAAAAGGTCACGGCAGAATTTAAACTAGTTGTTTGTCGAAAAACAAATCGGACATGACGAAAGAGTTTGGACAAAATCCATGCTGCTCTCTGCCCCGTGTCGTATTTGGAGCCACGTCTGAGTCTGAAGTGACTGTACGTTTGTTTTGTGATATGTGAATGGATCCGTGAACGTGTCTGGTTTTCCTCATACACATTCCATTGCACTGAATCTGAAAATCTTCCATTTAGCTCTTGTGCTTATGCTTTTCGGGGGTAGAGAGGCTGAGATGTTTTCGGGATGTCCACCATCGGTGAAAGTAAGATTGAATTTGACCGCACTGCACAAGTTCACGTGTTAAATGCTACAGTACATCAAAGTTAAGGCCTTTGCACACAAGAAGCATTTTTTCATTCTTTAATTCACAAGTTATTAATATTTTTGAAGCAGGAGTCGTTGAAGAAGAAAAAACGTCCTTCTCAGTCTGATATCAAGTTTATTTGTCGAGTTATTTAATATCTTTGTCTTTAGCCTTTTCTCACTGTTATTTTGTCTTTAAAAGGATGCGATGTAGCCGAATTGATGCTCGGATCAAGCAACCGGTGACGCAACTCCTGGCGGGGAGAAGAGCTCACGTTAAATACTGAGGAGAAAAGCATGATCTTGGTCAGGCTTCTGCAGAACTGGGACCTAAAATCCCTCCTGAAGCTGCCAAAGCAGGTGGCGAAACCCGCGCAGGTATTTCCTCGTTCTTTTTTAATCCTTCTAATTTATTAGCCGAATAGCGAATGGTCAGGTGCATCCAAATTTGCCTCCGAATGATTCCGTGTTTTGTGCCGTTGATGTGCAAAGGCCTTTAAAGTAAGACTTTTTAAAAACACCCTGAAAATTTAACAATGTGGAATGGTTACACTAGTACTGAAAGATGCAGTTAGCGTGCAGAAGGTGAATTCTCTACTTGATGTTAGAAACAAAGGTTGGAGACGAACAAAGGAGAAACTTCAGAGAGGTTTCCACCTCCTACACTGAGCATTTGTCATTCAGTTCTAAGCTGGTAACACTGCAGTCAGAGCAAGCAACGCCATCAAATGACTCTTCCAACCAAATTTCCTTTCATTTAAGATAAATATTGAAATGATTTCATTGTGCTTTAATTTTGTGTCGTTAGGTAAAAATCTGATTTTGGAACATCTCTGTTTACAGCCGGTGTCGGCTGAGGTCAGGTTTTTGTCAATAGCACTCTGTGTGCTCTTGCGATCAGGGCTTTGAATCAAAGAAAAACAAAAACAAAGCCCGGGAAGGGACGTCGAAGATGTATCGGTTTCGGCCCGGTTCACAAGTAGCGGCTGCGCAGTGAGTCGTTTTATTCTTCTGACGAGACTGGTAACACTTTCTCCCTACTTTCTTTCCCCTCATTCCTTCCCGGTGTCCTCTCTTCACTGCACAGCTCCTCAGTCAGGTCATTCGAGGGGGAGGGAAGGAACTTCACATTGAAAAGGAATGGTGATGGCGTGGAAATCTGCGGGACATGAAATCCAATCATTAGAGCAAGCTACAATGCAGTGATTTATTTTCCTTTCAGACTTGTACTGTACCTTTAGTAGAGGAAGAAGAGACGCGTTCGATGAGAGGTGGCCATGTTCTCGGACATGTTGCGCACTTTTAGATAGTTGACGAAACCTCTGAAGAACAGCAGGAGACCTGTGAAGGGAGAGGGATGATTTACTCGCTTGAAGAAAACAGAAACTTCCACTTTAGGCTACCGAACATTCAAACAGCTCGTCCTCTGTCTTTGTTTTCACCATTGCTGTTTCTGGATATTTGTTTTGTCTGCAGCTAAGCAACCAACTGCAGAGTAGACAATCTGCTTCCTGTTTACAGCGGCTCGTGAATGGTCAGTCTATGTTAAAGGTCGTGTGCTTTATTTAGATGTGGACGGAGATTACTTTGGATACAGAGCTAATCGCTCATCTGGATGGTTATCATTTTATTTATGGGTGTAGCCTTTGCTTGTATATGGACTGATAGGGAAATATTTCAAAATCAAAGTTCTGTACCATTTATCAGTAAACTCACCGAGCAGCAGGAAAATCCACCAGAGCCAGTACTGACCATTGAAGTAGCCGGTGAAGTAGTCGGAGAACTGGACACAGGAAAAGACATTTCTCACTTTGTGCATTTTTACTTGGAGTAAAATCTGAAGAAAATAAGTAAACTTGTGTTTTTATGAATATAATATAATATATAATATATAAGCATATATAGATTCATCCATATATGCCTGCGATGACCTGTATTAGAAGACAGCCTCCATGTTTTTCCTTTATATGTTTGTGGAAAAAAAGTTAATCTCTAAAATGCTAAGACTCATTTTAGCAATAGACCTGTTGTGTGGAGTAAATTTAATTGATTGCTGATATTGGTCTTTGAAATGTCTAAATGTATTCTGTGAAAATTCGGTGTGGCACAAATATAAAAAAATACAAACCCTAACGATGAGAATCCACTTGATGAGAGAGAGGCCGAAGCCACAGATGGCTCCGTAGCGTCCTGCAATGGTGTTGGTCAAACAGAAGGACAAGCAGAACCCGATCCAGTTGAACAGGAAGGCCACTAGAGGACAAACATAAGGACAACGGGTTAAACTGCTTTATAATAAATGCCAAAAAAAAAGAAGGAAAATAGCCATGATTCATTCAGGAACATTTATTTAGTTGTGGATATTTGTCATAATTCAAATGAGACTTTCTTGCGATATTTAATCTTGAAAATGGCTGTGAAAATTGTAAAAAATAATACTGATTCCAACGTGCTTGTGTTTTGACAGATGCTTTCAAAATATGATCGCGACTCCGACTTACTGAAAAAGGCCAGCATGAAGATTCCATCGTTTCCGACTCGCAGCTGATCAGCGTCACTGAAATCATCTCTGGGAGGGAATTCATCGTCCTGACACAGACAAACCACAGCAGATAAACGTGAGGTGGGTTTCAAAAATATGCACAATGACATCCACACACAAACACAAAAAGATGAGTCACAAAACACGTTTGACCTCCCTCACCCTGGGAGCTACTTCGGTCACAGTTTTGTTCCTCGGTGTCTTAACAGTGACGTCCATACCTTTTCTTTGTCTCATGCTGTGAGGTAAACCCCACCCAACTAAAACATGTATAGCTTGCTAATATTACGTTGGCTGAAAATAAAGGCTTCAGATGAAGGATGTTGACACAAGAGGCCACGAGAAAAATCTAGGAGATTTAGGATTGAAATCTGAAGAGAGAGTGTGTCTCCTCACCCGTGGCATCACCTCCACAGTGGAGGTAGCCATGGCCGCTGCTTTGGCCTTCTCCGCTTCGTCATATGTGGGCAGCGAGGTGGCGACGCTGTAGGGCGGAGGTACTGGGAAGTCACTTCGGTAACTAGTCTCTGTGGGACAGATAGCGTGGGAAGGAGGGCTTGTTTACAAAGTGAACCGCATTTTGTGTAGTTGCCAGAGCAGTAATGTGCAGCCATGGAAATCAACAGGGACTCGTGGGGGGAAGTCGTTCCCGTAAGTGCCACAAAGTTTGATGTAACCCTGCTGCTGTGAGAAGCATGCAAACCCACTGCGGAGAAATTACATTTAAGAAAATCTGCGTTTAAAGGAACAATTAATGTCATACCAGGCACGGCAGCTGTTGCTCCCAGTTCGATGGACGCGTACGGCGGCGGGGGAGCCTCCGCTTCTCCCTCAGTCCTCGATCCCGACTCCTCCGCTGCAGACGAGCTGGCCTGGGCCGCGCCGTGGTCCTGGCCGGACGTACCAGCCAGCGCCGCAGCAGAAGTGCATGGCTGCTGCTCGCTGGTAGAGGCCTCCGAAGAGTCGTCCTCGTTGTGCAACTATAAGGAGGAAGAGAAAACGGGCAGAAACTGATCAGATGATAAGTCAGATGAAAAGCGTGGCTGCTTGAGGACATGATGTACACGCTAGAAATGTACAAAACCGGCTACAATTGTATCCTTTCAGGACAGTATGTGACTAAGATTACTACTTGACTGAAATGACAAGAGAGGACAGGAGCAGTCGTACAGTTGGTATTCATGAGCTGCATTTGGGGGATTTTGCAGCTGAACATCACGACTCTTGTTTGTAGCAACAGCAACATCAGGAAGTTATGCAACACAAGGGGCTTGATCACAATCTGTTTTTGTTTATTGACTTTTTTTGCACAAAGATTATTCACCGGATTTCACCGATTACGTCTTACAGGCACAAATGATTTCCCCCAGTATTTTACATATTGTCCACATTATGGACTTTAGGGTTCATTTTTCTGTACCGTTCCTTTAATTGAAAGCAACAGTCTCCTTTTTCAGTTTTTGGCAATTTTACCTGGAGCCCTTTCTGCCTTTTTATAGTGACATCACAGATATCTGTAGCTGTTTCCCTCTGTTAATTGACCTCACTCTGCTGGATGATGAAAATCAAATCAAAAGTCATGCTCATTTTATTTGTTACACGACTTGAGATTTTATTAAACCACACCCTGTTTTTCAAAGTATTCACTGTCAAGCAGTTTTTCTGCAATAGCCATTTAATGTCTGAACAGTCAGTGATTACTTCTATCTAGTAGTTTGCGTTCCCATTGCCCAGCTAAGTATGAACAAAACATGTGGTGTATGTAATCCAGTGCAATTCGATGTCATTGATAACAGACTACTATTTGTTCGCAAACTACGGGAAATCCAACATTTCCGACTGCTGCTGCCGCTTTCCATTATAAGTGTTGGCAACTGGCAAAACACTGGGTAGCTTTAGTTGAGAGGCACTCACAAGATTACAACTAGAAGTGCTGTTGGTGTCCCTTTATAGAACGCCTGACACTGCACACAGAGATGGGAAACTACGCTGGTTTGGCACCAGAGGACGGTCTCTGGAAAAGTGATCCGTTAAGGAGGCTGTCGCTGTAGCTGAGAGAATCATTTACAGACTTCAGTGCTTTAATATTTGTCAGCACCAAAGAGCCAAACACCTTCTGAAATTACAGAGGGGTCTAGAACATAGTGGAGGGAAATCTTGGTGGGCAGAGTTTGTGGAGCTATCCAGGCTCACCCCCTCCCGACTTCTCTCAAGGTGCCCTTGAGGAAGTAATGTGATGATTGCTTTTCATTTGCACACATCCCATCTAGCCTGATGTGTAAAATGAAGTCATTCAGTCACACTATGCGGATATTTGGCTTAACTTTATTGCGATTAGCAGATTTTTTACAAAACACCTTACTTTCCCGCCACGGCCTCCTGGCCCGGCACGCATGGTTGAGCATTAGCAGTCATGTTCTGTTATCGTCTGGACGGAGATATTTTAGTAAAACAAAGTTGGTGTTGTAAAAACCATCTCTGAAAGTTATTTGACATCTATCTACTATTTTCCACATATAGTGCATTCATTTCATGAATCCACATGTGTAAAAGTGTATTTTTGAAGTTCTAAAAACTGATTTAAATTGTTTGAGCTTTGGAGCCAAATGATCTGTTTACACAAAATTCTAGGTCAAATTTGAGTGTCAGTGTAGAAAGGCTGAGATTGACCTTGGGGGAAAAAAAGACGTGGGTGTCACGCTCTATGCAAGGCCAACCTAGGTCACAAATCAGCAACACATTTATGGTGTGTTTACTGTTACAATCCTAACAGATAAGCACAGAGTAATGCAATCACGAGTTTAATGTCTAAATAAAGAGAAACCAAGAAACACTAAAGAGAAAGTGTCTCTACGTCTATGTGGTTGAGCAAGTTGGACGTGGTTGTAAAAGAAATGTGGAAAAGTTGGTCGTGGCTTGTGTTGACGTGACAAACATTAAAGACCTTCTGCTTTTGAAGCTTTAGTCGCCACGACCTTATCTGAAGAAGTGGGTGCGGTGGTGTCTAAATGCCGAAGGCACTTTTAGTTTGGGTTTGTGGATTTGAATGGAGCCTATATTTTTCAAGGTGCTTCAGAGTTGTAATTAACAGCATCATAATTATGTGTTTAAGAGGGAGATTTTCCATGAAGTAATGGAAATGTTCTTGCTGTGGGACGACACCAGTACAAACAGGGGCAACTCCCTTTGTAATGACATGTGACCAATAAGAAGAGTTCAATAAAGTACTGGACGTTTCATAAGACATAAAGTGGAACCTAGAGGGAAGTTTGTTCATCACTGTGCAGATAAACTGTTTTTAAAATATCTAGAGAATTCAAAGCAGCCCGTAAAAGCTCCACCAGCGCAGGGTTTGAAGTACAAGGCAGAAAGCGAACGAGCGCCTGACAACTGGCTCCGAATCAAGGACATGGCAGAACGCACCCCCGCGCACAGGGGATTACATAATATCTTTAACAACATAGCCATAAGCAACCCCGTACAAATATACTTGGGCCGGCTCAGAGCAGCAGCGCAACATACTTGAAATAAATCAGTGAACCTTTAAGAAGAAACAAAAGCAAAATCCAGTGGAAAGTATGTGGCTTTCAGGAGGTGAACACCACAACATGTGAGAAGAGGAATATCCTGAGCTGAGCAGTATCTAAAATAATCCTATTATTAGTATAAAAGCAGAACAATCTTATACTTTAGTCTAGGTTTCCAAAATATTATGACTTTAATTGTGTTAAATCACAAGTTTATTCTCATTTGGACATTCTTCTTGTAATATTATGACTTGATTTGTGAATGTTTTGTTCAACTTGGCCCTAATACCCTGCCATGGATCATCTAGTATTGTATTAATGGGATTTCTATCATTTTAAAACACTTTAAAATGTGGAAATGTCAGCTTTGCTAGATGATGAAAAGTCAGAGCACAACACCGGCTCACACTCTGGCACAATGTGAATCCTGTGGGAATCACACTGGCATACCCAGAACCACAGGCATCCGAGAACAAAATGCACTTTATCCCGACGTGGTCACCACTGTTCCCCAAACTTCTGAGCTGCTGTTGTTACAGCACACGCCCGCTAATCCATTAGAGAAATCGCCTTCACGTGTTCAGGCCGCACAGCAAACTCAAATATTTACCACTTAGTGGGGGAGAGGCCATGTTTTAATGATCGTTAGAGTGTTTAGACTGGCACCGGGAACACTAAGTGCGCTGTCATTGAATCTGTAACAGGAAAAACAACAAGATGTACTTTGGAAAAGTTAGTGATTAAAGTACTAGTTGGACTATTGAGGTTAGTTAGTTAGCTGTTAAGATATTAGTTGGTTGTTTAATATTGAGACTCAGGGTTCTGATAAAATACATTCAATCACTTAAAATAAAAATCAGGTAAATATATTCTGAAAGTAGTTTCTTATAGAAAGTCTGGATCCATGTAAATACAAAAAAAAAAATGTAATAGCAATTAAGATATTATTGTTATTAACGTAGTTAGTTTGTTGTTTGTTATTGTGACTCAGGGTCCACATAAAATACAATAACATACAAGTAATAACAATAATAGTTATTAGCATTAGTGTTGTATGCTAATGTTGGTAGCAGAATCCCCTATTGAGCCACAGTTAGCCAGCTAGCCTCTTGTCATGCTAACATGAATCCACAGCAAACTGTCGTGTCAACAGCCGTGTGTGTGTGTGGTCACAGGTTTAATAAGGTTCATGTAAACACAGCCACGTGTCTGACGACTAAGTGTGTGAGATACAGTTCAGGCTGTAAGTGCCACAGGCCTGCGGGGCTAATGTTAGCTAAAGTTAGCCTAGCCGATGCGGAAGTGTCCACTCGTAGGTTGGCATTCCAAACAAAGTAACGAGAGTAGAAATACACAACAGGAGTAAATATTGTGTGTTGTTTTTGTTACCGTTGTCTGTGACGTGACGTGTTATGTGAATGTCAGTACTGTGTAGTCGTGGCTTCATGTTTGATCAAGGCCTTTCTTCCTGTGTGCCACAGGCCGAGCTGGTGATCCACACTCACCACTTGGTATCGGCTCGCTGGGTCCATCCCCGGTTCGGTTCAGCTGGGAGATCCGGCCGAGGGAGGCAGAGGGGAGTCCGGCTGCTGAGTGTGTCCGAGCCTCGAGCGTCGCGACCCGGGGACGCTCCTGTCCAACTGTCGCTGGACAACAGAAGAGAGAAATGGCTGCGACCCGCAGAAGTGCTGCTCAGGAAAATAACTGGGAGTCCCGGGGAAGCAAGCTGCAGGTACACCGTGACACTTCCTATTGCACACTTCACAATAAATGACACACTACAGTGTTATAAATATATACTTTATTAGTAATAACTTCTGATATACAGAGTCTAATTCTTGTCGTTATTATTATTCTTACTAGTAGCAGCAGCAGCAGCACAATTATTGTTAATAGCAGTAGTTTATGTAGAATGCAATACAATTACATGAATAATGTTCCTAGTATTTTTCTTATTATTAGAACCAAGTTCATAAATTGAGTGAAATTCCAATTTTCGGTTAACTATACCTTCAAGTAAGAGAAGCCTTTTTATTGAGACAGATATTGTATTATTATTATTATTATTATTATTATTATGTCTAAGTTTATTCATTGTTCTAATATATTGAAGTATTGTCGTCAAAAATGTACATGAATGAGTCGGCTGTGTTACTGCTGCTAATACTCATATATATTCTATCCATATATGCTAAGTCTAGTGTTATTTATGTTATATAGTAATTTCGAAAAAATTCATAGCAGCAGTAAAATAAGCGTATATAATCATGAAACTTGAATCTTTGTATCACTGCTGTCAAATGAATAGTTTTGTATTTGGCTACTTACTGATAGTATTATTGTAAAAGCTTCTTTTTTGTTGTATGTATTTTGAGGTCTTACTATCTATGTGAAACATAATAATCTGCCTTTCACTGTCCTTATTGTGGATATATAAAGCTAAAGTAGTTTAGCGCCCAGTATAAGTTTATTTTGAAAACGTGATATCTTCTGTCTGATTGTAGTGGGAGTCTGGCTAACTTGACGGCGGGGATGAACACGGATTTCCAAGAATTGAAGAATTGTGATGACGCAAATAAACACGCACAATGAAGTGGTAAATAAGTGAAACCAGTCGGTGGAGGCAAAGTAAAATCCACCAGCAGCAACTTTCCATGCTGAAAATTATCACACATGACTGATTTTACCAGAGATGTTGACTGATAAGTTTCGTTTCTAAAAAGGCGCAAATGACTTGAAGTACATTTGACAGTATAGTTCAGGCTGTCTTTGTCTGCTTATTATTAAAGACAGCGTTATATCCCCTTTGAAGGAGACTGTTATTGTTGTAGAGGTAAAATCCATTTTCAGTTTAGCAGGTCATTGACAGTTTTGTTTAAAATAGTACCACAAAGTCTTCATCAGTCTGCACTTTCTCCCGCTATCCAGAAATGAAGCCTAAACATCCCAGGTCCGAACGCTGGCATTTTGTGCCGAGGTCGTCATTTGGAGCCAGAGACCATAATTTCAGCTGCTGCACCCACAGAAAGGCAGTGAAGTTGTCTGGAGGCGGTGCACCACAGTTGCAGAGAGAGCGTCTTCTGGTGGCTGCATGGACTAACTGCATGTGATGTCAAACTCTCAGCAGGTAACAGACACACTTTATGGTTTGTTGTTGTTTTGACGGTTGATTCATGTAGTTGTTGATGTGGTTACAGAAAGAAATCACACATGTCATTTAAAGGGGAGGATGTGGCCGCCTTCTGTGTGCTATTTGACATCTTTTCCTTGACAAAAGAAGAGTGTCACTGAAATATCCTATTTTTATTTGTTTTTCGTAATTTGATAAGTAGATTTAAAGAAAGAGAAGCAGCACAAATACGAGTAAAACCGCCATTTTTCACTTCTAACTTCTCGAAGCGCTGTTTCAAGTGACAGAATTGCACTCCAAATGTCTCGAACTTACTTTCAAACAACTGCCAAGGGCCTTTAGGGCGACACGGTTACTCAACCCATGAAATATGATAGTATTTTTGTACTCTGTGTCTTCAGGTATTCATTTGATTTCTTGTTTTCTTTTGCTCAATACTAACTCTGCTGTGACGATGGAGTGGAGGAATGAAAACCCATTGTTTTTGGACATAAGTACATAGGTGTGTATATATATATAAACTATGTGTACTACCCAAAATGAAAAGGATCAAATATTAAGAGTTTTGTGAGACTTACAAGCAGACACACTAGCATTGAATGTATCAGTTCCATTCTTCAGGGAGAGGATAATGAGCCATGGTCGTCATTTCTCCATCAGAATGTAATACGCCCATTCTTGCTTTGAGAGTGATGTAGGAATAGAGGGGGAAGGCCGGTGCTATATATATACACGAGTATGTGCATGTATGTTTGAGAGTGATGTGGAATGGACAGGACAAGCTTGGGAGACGTGGCCAGACTGTTTATTTTCTGTGCTGCTTGCTCGATTATGGACAACCGTCAGCGTATAATAGTTTTGTGGATAGAAGTATCTCTCCTGTTATGATTACCTGTGCCATTCCACCTGAGGTTGCAGAGCAAGCAACCAGTTCACGGACGATGATGTAAATCTGTCACAGATCCACGACACACTGTAATTTGTGCATGTACAAGAATACATGTAGAGAAAAAACTGGTTCTTGGTATGTACAAGAGTCACTGACCGTCAGAGTTTGGATCAATTTAAGTTTGAAGAGAAACTTTGCAAAGTCTTATGTGTAAAGTCTGATATATGACTAAGAACTGAATGTATTGTACTTGGATTGTTGCTGCATTTCACATGCAATTTACTTTCTGGAAACAGGATTGACCTCAACCCTGATTAATATAGGGCTCCAGTTGATTCCACGTTCAAGTGACCCAGAGTGTGTCGCTGCATGGTTTCTTGTCCTGTTTTCTACCGTGTAGATGGGGCAAAGTGTTAAATCCACCTGGGTTCAACAAAAAAGAAAACACCTTTATATAATAAACCAAAACTAGGAAGCCCATAGTTGAACCACATGTAAATCTGTACCCTGTTTACAAATCCACAATCCCTTCTCCTGTTTTGTAAGAAAACAAAACCCATTGTCACAGATTTAGCAGTTGGCTCTTTGTTTTTTTTTGTGTTGTCCGCCGACTTTTGAGGGGCTTTTAGCATCTTTCTGAAAATGTGTTCACCCAAGACGTGAAGTGACTCATTTTTTCATCTGAACTTCTGAACCTTGTTTACTGGTGATTTGAAAGAACTTAGGTTGTTGCTGGCTAGCAACAAAGTTAGCATTTAAAAAGTGAATTCATAATAGCATGGGATATATTCAAATTCCAAACACGCCTCTCCAGTGTGTTCTCTCTGCGTTCTGCCTGAACACTCAGAAGACGTCTCCACTTTTGTTTTCCGTGCAATGAAATGTTTGGTGATCTCACGAATTCAAGTCTTGGAACCAGTTTGTCCAAAGAGGTGTCAAGCTGCTGCTGCTGCTGCTCTGAGTAGTTTGGAGGTGAACGTGTGTATATAAAATCTAAAAAGACTGATTGATGGAACAGTGGAGCTCGAAAATGGCTGTTTTTGGGTGCAAGTCACACAAGCTCCCTGGTTTACTGGTTCCTTTTGACTCACGTGTTGAGATTTCAAGCAAGTTTCTGCAGTTGATCCGTCTTTGAGTTGTTTGTATTTATGACCAAACTACATAGTGCAGGTGAAAGGTCAAAGAGGAGGCAACTAATATTATACAAACTCTAGATACTTGTTTATCATGCATGCGACTCCAATTTGTTAATGTCTTGAGTGGAAAACAAATCAAAGTTCACAATAAGTGACATCAAACTTTCAGCGTTTGCCTTTTTGATCCAAACTTCACTCCCACACTAGTTGATAACTTTGTCAATAGAACAGCTGCCTCATTGTGAACAATTGACAGCAGAAAGTAAACAGAGGAGTTTAGCTCCGTGGTGTCATTCTCAACAGACAGTGTGATAAATGATAAGAAAGCACTTGAAATGCCAGGCTCTCCAGTTAATTATCATTGATAGAAGAAACTAAGAAGAAGAAGGAGTCCAGGTTCCTGTTCAGTTCTGTAGCCAGGCTGATCCATCTGTTCCTTTACCTCTGAGGAGCAGCGATTGATACAGATGTCGCCCACATTGAGTCTGGTTCTCGCGGTTTCTTCTGTCTGCAGTCCCCAAAATGTTGCTCATGTGTTAAAAGTGATTAAAAGTGGAGTTACGATATAAAATAGTAGCCGGTGATGTCCTCCTAACTGTCGACTTCCATTGTAAAACACCTTGAGAGAAGTTATTGTAAGTTGCTTAGGAAAGTGCCAGCTAAAGGAAATGTCAAAATGTGTATCTTAATTTGGAGTTGTCCAAATAAAATTGAATTGAATTGTAAATTAAACCTTTGATTTAGACGAAGTGAAACGCTGTGACGCGTTAGTCACGTGTGTTTGATTTGTCTTTCACGTGAATCAATTCAATGCGTGAAAGTGAACATCAGAGTGTTAAGAATGAATCGATCAATTTATTCATCTATATCTTTGACATCACTTGATGCATATGTAACGATGTGTTTGACTTGTATTTTCCCATGAAAAACACTATGTAAGTGCTTTTCATTCACCATATCAAAATAAATGTGTTGTGTGCTGCAGAGGAGAGCGTCGGCGTCACTGGAGGTGAAGGACGACGACGCCATTGTCCTCAATGCTGCAGAGAAAATATCCTGAAGATGACAGCAACAATAATGTATACATCAAAGTTAATACACATAAATAATGTGTAATACTAGTACTGTGGCTGTTTTAAACCTGTTTGCTTGGAAGTGTTTGCACGTGAATGAGGAGGACTCACTAATGACAAGGACTCATTTCCAGAGCTTTTTATAAACAAGTCTGTGATGAAGAGTGAAGATCGAAAAATGTGTGTTCATCCAATCTGGTGTTTTGTCAAAGTTTATCATGAAATGAAACCGAATTTGTCTTTATTAGTGATTATAGACAATTTAGACAGATTTACTGAAGTGATGTTATTTTGTCACATTACAATGTTGACTAATTCAGACCTAAGCTGTGTAATTCTGCTCAGCACGACATTAAAATGAATGTGCTGTTACTTTGAAGAGAACTTGCTAAACATGAGTGATTCTGATTGTTGTCATATTGAAGTTAACTGGAGCACGTGTCCAAACCACACCAAAGTCAACAATGAACCTTGTGTGAGCTGAAGATATGAACAGTTGAGATATGTGAGAATTGGCAGATATGTGAATGAAAGTAATATCAAGCTTGTAAATGTTCTTGGGGGGGAGGGAAGTAACTACTGCAGTACTTGTTATTTAAATTGATATTCATTGTATATATTTTTAATTTTCTTACAGTGCGAGACACAGAGCTGGACGCTGGTCTTCAGTACGACTTTGAGGTAAACGCAACATTTCTACTGCACCGCACTTGTCTTGCAGCTGTAGTTAGTACATGAAGATAATATAGAGTTAAAAGAAAGACAAGATCAAGTTGAGGTGAAGATCCCGAAAATAAAAAAAAAACAGTTTAGATGACATACTGAGTATACTGGTGTGTGTGAGATTCTGATGCTGTGTGTAGGACCAAGTATGAATGATTTATCATATGGCCTGTCATATATATATATATATATACACACACACACACAAACAGACTATCTTCTAATGCAGCTGTCAGTGCGACTTTATTGAGTGATGTGTTGCTTTTTGAGCGTCCAGTAGCTGAGCTGCAGGTCAGGGTCCTGTTGAATTAGCCAAAACAGCTCTTTAGTTGATCTTTGTCATTTCAAATGGGTCAACGGACAGATTCCCACAAACCCTGGTGGATGGATGTAGTTGAAGATGAGTCAACAATGCATTTAGTGAAAGTAGATTCATCATTAAGAAAGGCCATTACTAATTAGTTGCTGTTGACAGCCACTTAAATATGATGATTAGCTACTTTTTCTGTGTGGCTGTCAACATTGAATAAATACTTTACTGTTTTTAATGATGTATGAGCGTTCCTGTTGGAAAATCCATCTCAACAAGTGAAGTATTGTTGAACTTTGTGCCTTGTGGATAAAGTGGTTTCATTCAGACTGATGTTTCCCAGGTAACCCTGCCACCACCACTGTTTGAGCATGATGTTGATGAAAAGGATGCAGAAGGTGAGTCCTTTTACATCATTAATGTTTTGTGTTGGTGTACTTTCAGCAGTTACCCTGGGTCCCACATGAGGCGGTGTTTGTTGCTCACGACAATCCTTGTTTTCTCCGTCTCGTCAGCTCCACTGATGTTTCTAGTTGATGTTTTCAGGCTGCAGGTTGTAAATGCTTTTATCTGCAAGTGTGTGATTGGCTGAGAGAACTGATGGCGTAATACAGTCACTGGATGTTCATGTTAGAGAACAGCAGAGTTTCCACCAGTAGGTGGTGGAGTTGAGTATCTTTTGAACCCTCAAGCAACGTATGTCATGTTGATGATCAGCTGTTGTCAATATAGGCCAGGTGTAATGAATGTCTGTTAATTGAGTGTTTAGATTATTGATTTGGATGAGAATGGTGACTGCAGTATTCCAAACCAATCTGAATGTAATTTAGTGTTAAGAAAGGTTACCAGTATGATTTTTGGTTTTATCATATTTTGAACAACAAACTAACCTATGCCGATATTATTTGAATCAGTTTTCAGACGACATACTGTTGTGATTATTATACATTAAGTGGGATGAAATGTTGTGCTTTTGTGCATTAAATAAATGTGGATGTAAGAAATGTATTAATATTAAATAACTTGAAGCTCCTTTGGGCCACCACCCTTCAAAAGAAGGGACAGGATAGCCATTGTATTGATTAAGTTTCATTAAAGTACTAACTTCAAATTTGGAACTCTGATTAGTAATTAAATAAATGAAATGAACCAGGTCAGATAAGTTGAAGGATATGGAGTTGGTGACAATGTAGAAGTAGGCAAAATTGATACTTGTGCAACATTAATGAAGACAACATTTGTGTTTGAGAAAAGTATTTATTATGAAAATAGTCAAAGTATAAACACACAAACAAACTAAGGGTACTTACCAAGTGTGTGTGTGTGTGCGCGCGCGCTTAAAAAATGGTGGCTGCCAGTCAACCATGTGGTTGAGGGCAAAGAAAGTCTATGCAGAGCGTAACATAACTAACATTAGCTTTCAAAGACGTGGTTAGCTAAATATCACATGAATTTAACAGTCCTTTTCTTAGCTATGTTGAACTATTACGGCCAGTTGTGTTACCAGTGAATGAAAAGGGATCCTTTTTGCTGTGCTGTTTGAATCTCATAGAAGTGGTTTTGCTGGTTGTGGTGATTCAGCTCTCGTGTTGAAGTCCTTAGGCAGGCTTGAAGGTTTGAAGAGCTTGGGTAGGGAGAGGTGTTCCTGGCTGGGTGACCAGATGAGCTACATCTTTCCTCCTGGAAGAAGTCAGTCGAAATGACACAAAGCTATTAATTGGCCTGGTGACATCATTGGTCATGCAGCCAATCAAGCAGTTGGGTTCAAGTGTGTTAATTAGTGTTCAATTGTGTCACTTGTCTGCAGGTGGGGAAGAGAGAGGATTGAACCGATGACAACCCTGGCTGCCTTGTTACCCGCAGGTGGAGCAATTGGCAGGGGGCGGGGACAGGCAGCGCGGGTGTCTGAAGTGTCAGCTGAAGACTCGGAGAATGAAGACAAGGTAGTCTGTCCACTAAATAATGCTTGATTTTCTTTATATATTGGCATATTTTGTGTAACCCCACAAATATATGTTTAGTCAATCAATGACATTTTCTTTGTATAGCTAATATTCACAAATCACAATTTGTCTCATAGGGCTTTACACATCAATAACACCTTTGGTCCCGTTCATGCAGACTCCGGTGGATGTTAGTGACATATCTTCATTTGTACCTTTGTGTCATCAGGTGTTCCAGGCTTTCAATTGCAATAGCGTTACAAGCCGAACCTGAGGGTACACTGAGGCCAAAGGTAAATCGGACTTTTGTGTTATTTACGTTATTTATTAATTATTAACAAATTCATAGCAGCAGTAAAAGAAGCGTATATAATCATGAAACTTTAATCTTTGTATCACTGCTGTCAAATGAAGTTTTATATTTGGCTAATTACTGATGGAGTATTATTGTGAAAGGTTCTTTTTAGCTTTATGTGTTTTGAGCTGTTCTGATCTATGTGAAACATAATAATCTGCCTTTCACTGTCCTTATTGTGGATATATAAAGCTAGAGTAGTTTTAGTGGCCAGTATGAGTTTATTTTGAAAATGTGATGTCTTCTGTGTGTGATTGTAGCGTGAGTCTGGCTAACTTGACGGCGGGGGATGAACACAGATTGAAGAATTGTGATGACGCAAACAAACACGCACAATGAAGTAGTAAATACATGACTTGAAGTATATATATTTGACAGTATAGTTCAGCCTGTGTTTGTGTGCTTATTATTAAAGACAGCAGCATTTCTACGAGTCCCCAAGTTGTGGTCTTGTATGAAAAAGTCATGACCCTTGGAACACATGTCATCTGTGTGATCCTTCACCCTCTTAACTTATTGATGTAACATGACACTCATAAGTTATAGACTTAAATGTAGCACTTTTTTGGAGTTGTATCTCCTCTGGTGGAGACTGTCATTGTTGTCGAGGTTTAAAAATAAGTGGCAACCAAAAAAGGATTTAGAGTGTACCAGCTCATTGACAGTTTATTTTTTTTAATAGTACCACAAAGTCTTCATGAAGGTTTATTCATCAGTGTCCACTTTCTCCCGCTATCCAGAAACGAAGCCTAAACATCCCAGGTCCGAACGCTGGCATCATTTGGAGGCCAAGACAGTAAATTCAGCTGCTGCACCTGCAGAAAGGCAGTGAAGTTGTCTGAAGGCGGTGCACCACAGTTGCAGAGAGAGAGCATCCTCTGGTGGTTGCATGGACTAACTGCATGTGATGTAAAGCTCTCAGCAGGTAACAGACACTTTATGGTTTGTTGTTGATGTGGTTACAGAAATAAATCACACGTCATTGTAATACCAGGAGTAACATGGTAACTTCTCTTTCTCTATATATATACACACACTGTGGCAGTAGAGCATGCCATGAGAAGTCTACTTTATTAAAATCCAAATGTAAACATAAATTCCAAAGTCCAACTTCTCGCGTGTCTCTGTGAGATTTGCTCATGTCCCAAGTCTGTTCCTTCAGTCAATCAATCAGTTCTCACCTGTTCTGATTGATCCTCTGCTCTCCCAGCTCCTGTCACGTCTATATTTATGAATTTCCAAACAACACATTTGTGTTAAAGGTTTAATAGAAATGAGTTAATTCTATTAATACATTAACTGAATTGTTAGTATGTTGTAGAAAATATGATAAGAAAAAGTCTCATGTTAGCATGTTGTCTAAAATAGGATATGCCCCAAATAAATCTTGATCCCAATAAGTTTGTTTACTAAACTGTTAAGAATGTAACCAAATCCAAAAGGAGAAAGCTAACACCCAAAGTCGAAATCATTTCAGTGTTATTTGCATGAAATTGTACCAAATCCAAACATTCACTACATCCAAAGTCTTTACGTTGTGAATTTGAGATGTAATAATATCATAGAGAAACAGTTGACACGGTAAATGAAGCACAGACTGTAATGATCTGGTTTTTCACAGCACCTGAAATTCACTTTATTTGATTACTTATCAGATAGTATTTATGTGTAATCATAAAAGACATGTTTGTCAATTTACAAATACTGAATCTTGTCGATTATCATCTTCTTTGATTGTCGCACTAAATGTGACGATGCTTCTTCCCCGCTTCCAGGTCAGAGGCAGCGTCGCTGCTGAAATTGGCATCAATCCACAACTGGGAAAAGAGTCAAAGGTTAGTTGTCTAAAACGACCCACAAAACTCCTCTGTTGGTATGCGGTCTCAAAGGAGATGAAAGGTTTCAGTGTAGTTCTTGTAATAATTCAGGAGCCATTGTGACAGTCTTTATCTGGACCTGGTCATGTGATTTGAAACCCGGCTAAGTATTAAACGGAAAGTCCAGGTATGGCGACGCAGATAGATTAAGAACCTCCCCCAGACTTAAGGTCTGAGAAAATCCTGAACGTCAACTTAAATGTCCACAAAGAGAAAATTGGTGTAGGTCGTCCCTTGAGTAAGGTAAAAATCTAACTCCAGAAATGCATGGCATAGCAAAACCCCAAAGTGGAAAAAAAGCATGCAAGTCACCAGGATGGCTGAGGAACAGGTGAAAACAAAGATTTGACAACTAAAATCAAACCTCGTGCTCAGCGGTTGCGGTGCTTCACTCACACTGTCCTCTGTAATTTGTTGTCGGTAAGGTGTCGGCATTAAAAAGAACCAAATGTATGTTGTTGTCCCTGTTCCTCCTCCTCCTCACTTCTAAAGCGTCGTCCTGGCCCAAACGATTTGGCTCTCTTTGTTGTCTAAACCCTGCCCCCTCACACCTGTGAGAGTGATTCCAGCAGGAAAGTGACAGCTCATGTGATGAGGATAGAGGTTGTACCAAAGTTTGTCCAGTTTGAATTGCACATTCTCCTAACTTGTGTTGTATTTATGATGAAGTTTCCTCCTTGTGTGTGTGTCTGTGTGTGTGTCTCTTCTAAGCCCCCACACTGGATTGTGGCCTGATCTACTAAAGGCTGTGTGTGTAAAAACTTGTGCAAACAAACGTGCAGCAGTTTAATTATGAGTTCTGTTCTTTTGGTGTTGTCTTCTTCCTCCTTGTCTTTCTTTCATCTGTAGGTTTCTCTGTTTGAGCCACAGTATTAGTTTGTCACAGATATGATCCCATATTGTGTTTGTTTGAGTGTATTTAGTTGCTGTAGCTCAACAACATGTTTGCTTGGCTCTTCCACCAACGCTTTGTGCTCACTCTGTTGTTGTGCACGTGTTATCATTTACACTTGCTAAATGTTTCACAACCAATGTGCAGTCTGTTGTAATGTATGTACAATTTTGCAGTCTTTATTTGGGATGTAGTACATCAGGCCCTCAGTGAGTAAAAGTGGCACATGCGATGAGCTTCAAATGAAGTGTTGAATGTAATGTCAAATGTTCCTCCATCAGTGATTGTTGATGTTGTTTGTGTAGCAGCTAATGTGTAAAGCGCTTGCCACAATGTGGGAGATGAGTGAAGGAGATGAGTCCAGTAGTTGGATGGTGTAATTGATATTGGTGGTAGCCACTATTGAACCTTGACCTCTTCCTCAGTGCAAACTCTAGTTAATGGATTAAGTAGTGTGTGTGTGAAGTCAGCACTTCCAACCTGCTTGATTTTGTGTCCATCTTAAAGTATCTGCAACAGAGTCAGTAGATCTGAGGTGTGTAGTAGAAAAATGAACTAGGTGTGGTTGAAAAGTATTTTGTAGTTGTAGTCTCTCACTCAGTCCTTCCCCTCCATCTTTTCCAACCTCCTTGACCCCCTCCCCCCAGTCCCCCTCCTCCTTCCTCCCTTCTACCAAGCCACTTTGTCAACTACTTTACAAAAAAGATAGATATACGCTCCTCATTTTCTAATCCTCCTTCTATAACTACATTTCCATCAACTTCATCAATCAATCAATCAAATTTTATTTGTATAGCCCATATTCACAAATCACAATTTGTCTCATAGGGCTTTAACATGGTGTGACATCCTCTGCCCTTAACCCTCAACAAGAGTAAGGAAAAACTACTAAAAAACCCTTTTAACAGGGTAAAAAGAACGTAGAAACCTCAGAGAGAGCCACATGTGAGGGATCCGTCTCCCAGGATGGACAGAAGTGCAATAGATGTCAAGTGTAAAGGAGAACATCAAGATAAAGGTTTTAGCAGCACTGATAATGGTTAAACATTTTGAAGCATAACTGAAGGTCAGTGAATTGGTGGATTAATGTCATTAATGGTCAAGTGTCTGAGGAGAAATACTATGTATCGAGCAGTCCTGCTGCAATCATAGTCTATGGTCAGCAGCCAGCAAGATCATGATCCACCATCAAGATCGGATGCCACTATATCATCTTCATCCCCTTCGCTTTCCTCTTTCACCCCCGTCTCCCACTCAAGTTCTTACCTTGGTAACCTCCACCCACCCGACCACCTGCCCCCTTCCCATCTCACATTCTCAGTCTATCGCTCCTGACCTTCTTCCTTTTCTCACCCATCTTATCAACACTTCCCTGTCAACTGGCTGTTTCCCTAACTCTATGAAGGAGGCAAGAGTAAACCCTCTCCTGAAGAAACCCACCCTCAGCCCGTCTGAAGTAAATAACTACAGACCCGTCTCTCTTCTTCCCTTTCTTTCCAAAACTCTCGAGCGCGCTATCTTTAATCAACTCTCCTCCTATCTTCACCACAATACCCTTCTTGACCCTCACCAGTCTGGTTTCAAGGCAGGCCACTCAACTGAGACTGCCCTCCTTGCTGTCTCTGAGCAACTTCACACTGCTAGAGCAGCCTCTCTCTCCTCTGTCCTTATCCTTCTAGACCTCTCTGCTGCAATTGACACAGTGAACCACCAGATCCTTATTATCCTCCCTTCAGGACCTGGGTGTCTCAGGCTCTGCTCTCTCCCTGCTCTCATCCTACCTCAATGGCCGCACTTACCGGGTAACTTGGAGAGGATCTGTGTCTGAACCTTGTCCTCTCACTACTGGGGTCCCTCAAGGTTCCGTCCTGGGTCCCCTCCTCTTCCCTCTGTACACCAACTCTCTCGGCTCTGTCATTCACTCACATGGCTTTTCCTACCATAGCTATGCACCCAACTAATCCTCTCTTTTCCCCAATCTGAAACACAGGTAGCAGCACGAATCTCTGCCTGCCTGACTGACATCTCTCAGTGGATGTGGTCCAGGCCCTGGTCATCTCACGCCTAGACTATTGTAACTCCCTCCTGGCAGGTCTACCTGCTAGTGCCATCCGACCTCTGCAGCTCATTCAGAATGCAGCAGCTCGACTGGTCTTTAACCTACCTAAATTCACTCGCACTACTCCGCTCCTCCGCTCCCTTCACTGGTTACCGGTGGCTGCCCGCATCCGTTTGAAAACATTAGTACTTGCGTACCGTGCTGCGAACGGATCGGGTCCAGTCTACATCCAGGACATGGTCAAACGTTACACCCCAGCCCGTTCACTCCGCTCTGCTTCTGCCAATCGGCTTGTTGCTCCCTCACTGCGAGCTAAACACTCATCAAAATCACGACTGTTTGCTGTACTGGCTCCTAAATGGTGGAATGAGCTCCCCATGGACATCCGGACATCAGAAAGTTTACACATCTTCCGCCGCAAACTAAAAACACACCTCTTCCGACTATACCTTGAATAAAAAAATTTAAAACTAACAATTTAGTAGCACTTAAATGGCACTTACTTATAGCACTTTGTAGTTTTGCTTTTTTGAAGAAATTGTACTTTCTTGATTCTTGTTGTTCTGGGTTTGTACCCTCATGGTTGAATGCACTTATTGTGAGTCGCTTTGGATAAAAGCATCAGCTAAATGTAATGTAAAAAAAAAGTAAGTTTTTGCAGCCCTGTCTAAAGATTTTTATGACCTGTATCTACATACATATGCAACCTGTCCAAATACTTTATGACCTGAACTGTTTATGGTCTGAACTGTGTATGACCTGAAAACTGTCAGACCCTTTTTATCACTTATTTACTCTCCAAAGAACTGAATGTATGTCTGCTTATCTCCAAAGGAAACATATGTAAATCAGTTCCCTGTGTTTAGATTCCTCTCTCAACCTGCGCCTACAGAACCAGTCTGAACTGGTTTAGAGAGATAGCCTCCTATATAAGATCCTTGCATTTGACTGTCCTGCATCTTCACTCTGAGATCCCTGTGACGATCCTTTCTGCAGAAAGCACCTATTAAAATACACAAAGACAAATTTGGTGTTCCAGCCTCTTGTATTTCCAGATTTCCATCACAATTGTGTGTGTTTGTGTCGGTGGGGGGCGGAGGAGAATCATACTACTAGAATACTAGTGTTTTAGATTTACTAGATGCCTTGTTTGTACTGTTTGGGCCATTTCCCAACACTCTCCCTCTCAGTAACGTGTAAATAGACAGATACAAAGCCAGCAATTGAATAAATGACAGTGTTTGCAAAAAAAGAAACCAAACGAACGATGAAAACAGTCGATGCCAAGATTTTTGTAATCACCAAAAAACTTTATACAACACAGGAGGTCAGATAAGCGTGAACAATTTCTAAAAATGTCATTAGCCCAACTAATGTACGTACGTTTGACCGGTACCCTATGCATTCTTAATGCATGCAATGATCAGCCATACTTGCTATTGACTTTATCATTGATCTGGGGAACCTTTACACAAACCCGTTCATTTAAAGGGGAGGACGTCGCCGCCTTCTGTGTGCTATTTGACATCTTTTCCTCGACAAAAGAAGAGTCACTGAAATATCATATTTGTATTTGTTTTCGTAATTTGATACGTAGATTTAGAGAAAGAGGAAGCACAAAAAGAGTTTCTCCTCAAACATCCACGTTGAAGTTCCATTCTGGAAACTGTGCGTACATTCAATTCTGCATATGTATTGTACGCTCTGCCGTTCAGCAGCAAGTCATGCAAAGGGATTTCACCGATTCTGAACGCTGACTTACAAGCACACACGCTAGCATTGAATGTATCAGTTCCATTCTTCAGGGTGTTGTGCCATAATGCATCAAACGTGATACCATAAAATGGTGTGCCTTTCAGCATTCAATAAATTTGGTTATCAAGATAAAAATATTAAATATTAATATTTTATTATTAATATTAAATAATAACTTTAATTGATTAAAGTTACCTCGGGGCACCACCCTTCAAAGGACGGGAACAGATAGCCAATTTATTGATTAAGTCTCATTGATTAAGGTTCTAACTACAAATTTTGGAACTCTGATTAACAATTAAATTAATAACTATAACCAAAATTACCATATAGATAGTTAGCTAAGTTGAAAGATATGGGGTTCTTGACAGTGTAGAGGTTGGCGAAATTCACTTATGCAACATTAATGAAAAAACATTTGTGAAAGAAAAACATTTATTATGAATATAATAAAGTATAAAAACGCAAATTACTAACGGTCTAATTGCTAAACAAAGATAGGTATGTGTGTGTGTCTGTGTGAGTCAGCGTGCTTTCCAAATGGTGGCTGGCCAAAGAGATAACACCCTTCCCCCACCTATTGGAATGTTTACGACCTGTAGAGATAATGAGGTGAAGAGTTATGTGTGTGTCTGTGTGTGTGCCAAATTAGAGAAAGTTACTAGATTGGATGCAACGAAAGACTGTGAAGAGCATAACAGACTAACATTACTTTCTCAATAACTTGTACCCAAAATATCACAACACCACAAATCAAACTTATAAACCTCACACAGAATCGAATAAACAGTCTTGCTTAGCCTAGTATAATTATTAAGCCCAGTTGTGTTACCAGTCCGTGGAAAGGGGAAAACGGAAGTTGCTGTGCAGTTCGCAGTTTTGTGTCGTCTTGCTGGTTTCGGTTGAGCGGTGTAGCTCAGTTGCTGGCTGAAGTTTGCAAGCAGGACATCGAGTCGCTGCTAGGACGTTGGTAGAGCTTGGAGGGCGAGGAGGTTTCCTTGGTGAGATGAGCTGGAAGCTGCACCTTTGTGCTCCTCTCGAAGAGTTGGATGGGAAGAGAAGATGTGAGCTGGAGAAGAGGCTCCACAGCCTTCCCTCCTGTAGAAGGATTGTAGGAAGAGGCAGGACGAGGCTCGACAGCCTTCTCTCCGTTGAGGGAGTTTAGAAAGAGAGAGAAGAGGCTCGCAGCCTTCTCTCCTTGGAGGGAGTGTAGAAAAAGACAGAAGAGTTGGATCAACCTGGCTTTATATTGGCCCGGTGACCTCACAGGTCATGGGGTCCAGAGTGACCAATGGGAGTTGAAACCTGTCTCCCTGGGGGTTTCCTCTGTGCCCCCTGGGAGACTGAGTCTTGGAGGAACATGCGGCTTCAGGCTCTTGACTGAACATGTAGGCCGAAGTGTGGTTTCACAAAGAACCATGGCCCAACAAGGGAGAGGATAATGAGCCATGGTTGTCATTTCTCCATCAGAATGTAACACGCCCATTCTTGCTTTGAGAGTGATGTAGGAATAGAGGGGGAAGGCCGGTGCTATATATACACGAATGTGTGTGAATGTGCATTTATGTTTGACAGCGATGGGGAGTGGACAGGACGAGGTTGGCCAGACTGTTTATTTTCTGCGCTGCTTGCTCGATTATGGACAACCGTCAGTGTATAATAGTTTTGTGGATAGAAGTATCTCTGCTGTTACCAGTTCACGGACGATAATGTAAATCTGTAATTTGTGCATGTACAAGAATACAGGAAGAGAAAAAACTGTTTTTTGGTATGTACAAGAGTCACTGACTGTCAGAGTTGGGATCAATTTAACTTTGAAAAGAAAATTTGGAAAGTCTGATATATGACTAAGTACTGAATGTATTGTACTTGGATTGTTGCTGCATTGCACATGCAATTTACTTTGTGGAAACAGGATTGACCTCAACCCTGATTAATATAGGGCTCCAGTTGATTCCACGTTCAAGTGGCCCATAGTTGAACCACATGTAAATCTGTACTGTTCCCAAATCACAAATTCACAATCCCTTCTACTGTTTTGAAAGAAAACCAAACCCATCGACACTGATTGCAAAACAGTGGCACAGATTTAGCAGTTGGCTCTTTATTTTTTTGGTTCTCCGCTGTTGTGCCATGATGCATCAAACGTGATACCATAAAATGGTGTGCCTTTCGGCATTCAATAAATTTGGTTATCAAGATAAAAATATTAAATATTAATATTTTATTATTAATATTAAATAATAACTTTAATTGATTAAAGTTACCTCGGGGCACCACCCTTCAAAGGAAGTGAAAAGATAGCCAATTTATTGATTAAGTCTCATAAAGGTTCTAACTACAAATTTGGAACTCTGATTAACAATTAAATTAATAACTATAACCAAAATTACCATATAGATAGTTAGCTAAGTTGAAAGATATGGGGTTCTTGACAGTGTAGAGGTTGGCGAAATTCACTTATGCAACATTAATGGAAAAACATTGAAAGAAAACATTTATTATGAATATAATAAAGTATAAAAACACAAATTCTAACGGTCTAATTGCTAAACAAAGATAGGTATGTGTATACAGTGTGTGTGTCTGTGTGAGTCAGCGTGCTTCAAGATGGTGGCTGGCCAAGAGATAACACCCTTCCCCACCTATTGGAATGTTTCGACCTGTAGAGATAATGAGGTGAAGAGTTATGCGTGTGTCTGTGTGTGTGCCAAATTAAGGAAGTTACTAGATTGGATGGAAAGACTGTAAGAGCATAACAGACTAACATTACTTTCTCAATAACTTGTACCCAAAATATCACAACACCACAAATCGAACTTATAAACCTCACAGAATCGAATAAACAGTCTTGCTTAGCCTAGTATAATTTTAAGCCCAGTTGTGTTACCAGTCTGGAAAGGAAAACGGAAGTTGCTGTGCAGTTCGCAGTTTTGTGTCGTCTTGCTGGTTTCGGTTGAGTTCAGTTCAGTTGCTGAGTTTGCCAGCAGGACAAGTCGCTCTAGACGTTGGTAGAGCTTGGAGGCGAGGAGGTTTCTTGGTGAGATGAGCTGGAAGCTGACCTTGTGCCCTCTCAAGAGTTGGATGGGAAAGAAGATGTGAGCTGAGAAGAGGCTCACAGCCTTCCTCTGTGGAAGGATTGTGGAAGAGGCAGGGCCTAACAGCCTCTCTCCTTGAGGATTTAGAGAGAGATCGAGCAGAAGCTGGAGAACCTGGCTTATATTGGCCGGTGACCTCACAGGTCATGGGTCCAAGGACCAATGGGAGTTGAAACCTGTGTCCCTGGGGGTTTCACCTCTGTGTGAGTTGATGCCTCTGGACATTGAGTTCCTTGCTCTGGTTTTTAATGGCCCTGGAGACGGGTCCTGGGGAACATGCGGCTTCAGGGTTTGATGGCACATGTAGGCCGAAGTGTGGTTTCACACAAAACCATGGCCCAACACCGACCTTTGAGGGGCTTTTAGCATCTTTCTGAAAATGTGTTCACACAAGACGTGAAGTGACGTCTCATTTTTCATATGAATTTCTGAACCTTGTTTACCAGTGATTTGAAAGAACCTAGATTGTTGCAGGCTAGCAACAAAGTTTGCATTCAAGAAGTGAATTCATAAAAGAAAACCCGAACACTCAGAAGATGTCTCCATACAATGAAATGTTTGGTGATGTCACGAATTCAAGTCTTGGAACCAGTTTGTCCAAAGAGATTTCAAGCTGCTGCTCTGAGTAGTTTGGAGGTGAATTTGTGTATGTAAAATCTAAAAAGACAGATTGATGGAACACTGGAGCTGGAAAATGGCTGTTTTCTGGTGCAAGTCACACAATGTCCCTGGTTTACTGGTTCGCTTTGAGATTTCTAGCAAGGTTCTGCAGTTGATCTGCGTCGGAGCCGTTTTTATTTAGGACCAAAGTACATAGTGCAGGTGAAAGGTCAAAGAGGAGGCAACTGATCCAAACTGTGAATACTTGTTTATCATGCATGCGACTACAATTAGTTTTTTTTTAAAAAGGATATTTTGCAAACTTACTTGTACGAGAGCTGCCTACTGCTCATTGTAGAGACGACAAGATGGCATGCGAGCCTACGTTAAAAAGAAAAAGCCCAAAAAAGACTTGAGGTGTTGTATGGCCTTGGTCCCATAACGGAATGTGAAATGTTCTGTGCTGCCACAAAATGTACTCGGGCTTCGATTTATACTGTATATCTGTGTATGTTTCCTTGTCCTTTTTCAATAGATTATCCTGTTAAACCATCAATAAATATACATTGTACACGGTGTATTTGATATTGTGCATTACATGCCACAAAAATATTTATATAGATAGCAAGGTGAAGTGCAGTAAATTCAAATTTTTCTAAAGTTGAAGAAAGTTGTGTGAATGCAGTAGTTCCCTGGCTCCAGAGAGAAGGACAAGGTGGAGATTGTCATGGGATCATCGTCAGTTGTCAAGTTCTTTGGTGAACGTGTTGTTATCTACTGTGCCTGTGGTGTGGATCTCTCTCTCTCTCCCTTTCTCTCTCTCTCTCCCTCTCTGCTGTGATGCTTGGGTGTGATGTGTTTCAGGTGTGTCTGGCTCCACGAGTGTGTAGGTGTGTTTCCAGGGAGCTGATTGGTTCCAGCCTCCAAGCTTGAAGGATAAGAGGAAGGCTTCTCCCAGCTCTTGCGGTCTCTCCTTTTGCCACTGCCAGCCAGACCTCCAGCCGGAATCACCTTGTGAAGCGTTTTAAAAACTGTTCTTTGTGTACCAGCCCGGTTTTGGTAGGGGTGGGTAGCATTTTTGTTTAAGCCATGTTTTCTCCTGTTTTTGGTTGAGGAGTTAGGTTAGTACCATGTCTTTTGTTTCTTTAATTTGAGTAGGGAAGTTTAGGTTGTTTGCCTTAGGGTTGTTTTCGTTTATTGTTTTGCTGTTAGCCTGCCCTGAAGCAAAAGAGTTAATAAACATAAAGGGGCTGTAAATTGTTTGTTGCTGGTTCTTCTTGGGAGCTGGGAAAGGGCGGACTCATGTATCATGTGACTGGGTTTTCTCCTGGGCGGGGTCGTAACAGCCTTGGTCCCATAATGAAATGTGAAATGTTGTGTGCTGCCACAAAATGTACTTGGGCTTCGATTTATACTGTATATTGTTAGATATTCATGCCTCATAAGTAGAAAAGTACTGAGGAACATGTGACTGAGTAGGGCAATACCGACGAAAACATAACTCACAGCCCAAGGTCACAGCCCAAGGCTGTGGGACAGGAGATATAGGTTCCACCCAGATTGTATGTGTATAAAAATCAGCGGACGATGTTGTCCGGGGCTGATTTCCTCATGATCCATCCTCGGGGTTGGTGAACGGAGGAACTGAGCCCAGAGACTCTGTAAGTATCATGATTTATAATAAAACATTTTTGTCTGATAACTACATTGTATGTGTGTGACTTCCCTCTAATCAAACGAACACGGCGGACTGGAGAATTGAGAACAGAATAAGGTGATCAACGTTGCTCCGCCAACAATTTGGTGACTCCGACGTGATAGAGGAAGTCAATTGATAAAACCCGAGAGAGGGGAAGGAAAAAGAGATCGACAAAGGAGTGGTTTCTCCAATGCAGACCGCGGTCAACTAAAAGCTAAGCAGCGACCTTTTATAATAAAACAACTGCATATTGGATAAGAACAATTAATTGAAGATCCGACTCCGGCATTGATCTCATAAAACAAATTTAATTCTAAAAGTGTAATATCAGACAAAAAAAAAAAAAGAGGTTAAAGTCCTCTGAGTGAATGATAAACAGGTTAAAGTCATAAAGAGGTTAAAGTCCTCTGAGTGAATGATAAACAGGTTAAAGTCCTCTGAGTGAATGATAAACAGGTTAAAGTCCTAAAGAGGTTAAAGTCCTCTGAGTAAATGATAAACAGGTTAAAGTCCTCTGAGTGAATGATAAAGAGGTTAAAGTCCTCTGAGTGAATGATAAACAGGTTAAAGTCCTGAAGAGGTTAAAGTCCTCTGAGTAAATGATAAACAGGTTAAAGTCCTCTGAGTGAATGATAAACAGGTTAAAGTCCTCTGAGTGAATGATAAAGAGGTTAAAGTCCTCTGAGTGAATGATAAACAGGTTAAAGTCCTGAAGAGGTTAAAGTCCTCTGAGTGAATGATAAAGAGGTTAAAGTCCTCTGAGTAAATGATAAACAGGTTAAAGTCCTCTGAGTGAATGATAAACAGGTTAAAGTCCTCTGAGTGAATGATAAAGAGGTTAAAGTCCTCTGAGTGAATGATAAACAGGTTAAAGTCCTCTGAGTGAATGATAAAGAGGTTAAAGTCCTCTGAGTGAATGATAAAGAGGTTAAAGTCCTCTGAGTGAATGATAAACAGGTTAAAGTCCTGCCAAAAGAGGTTAAAGTCCTCTGAGTGAATGATAAACAGGTTAAAGTCCTGCCAAAAGAGGTTAAAGTCCTCTGAGTGAATGATAAACAGGTTAAAGTCCTCTGAGTGAATGATAAACAGGTTAAAGTCCTCTGAGTGAATGATAAACAGGTTAAAGTCCTGAAAAATTGTGGTAAATGTTGAACAGTGTGGGGTGGTTTCCTGTGGACTAAGCAACCATTTGCAGACGCACAGAGTGTCGCAGTCACAGTTGTGTGGGAAAATGAGGGTGGTATAGTATGGTGAATATTTTTATCCAGAACAAGGAGAAGTTTGAGTAAGAACCGGGGAAACCCCGACAGTTTTGGCGCAGGATTTCCTGTAGAAGCTTCCAAAACTGGTTCCCTCAGACGGGCATTGCGACCCCTTGTCTGGAAGATATTCACGTGGCATAGCGTAAGAACTGTTAAAATGGCTACTTTTGATGCAAAATGGACCGCAGTGGTGACTGCCATAGTCAACCAAACAGCGGAAAAACAACGAAAAAAAATAAAAAAGAGACTAGAGAAATTAAGATCTGACCATGATAAAAAAGACCTGCTGTCTCTAATAGTAGCAGAATTGGGAAAAATGAACACGAAAATAGAAAAGACAGACGATTCATGCAATAGATTGCATCCGTGCAACCTAATCTGGGATTAGGTTGTGAACCTGGAGGAAGGGGCTGCCTGCACTGACGAGTGAGGAGTTTAACTAGCCAGACACACCGTTGCTTGAATCGGGCACAAATTAAAAGACGCCGAGGCCATAACATGTTACGAATAAGACTGACAGAGATAAAAAAGACTGACAAAGAACAAAGACTTGATAGACGCAGAAGAACAAAGACTTGACTAAGACCTAGCACCTCTGAGTTCCATATGAGCAAAGAGAAACACGCAGATAATTTTTCCGAAAATGGTTTTAGAGTTATGACAATATATAATCCAACAAAATTTGCTATCGAAACCGCCAACCATAATATTTTTTATAGTGCACAAAATTAGAGGGTTCCTTGCACTGTTACACATATCCAAGCAAAATTGGTATTGTGAAATGATATATCCTTAACTGAATAGAGATCGAATTTGGAGTGAAGAAGCAATTTCCACACAGAAATTCTTTATTTATTTAATTTTCTTTATTTTTAGAATTGGAAGATAAAGACTACTTAAGAATTTTACTTGAGATTTTCACCCTTAGATATAATATGTGCTGACATTTTGCAAGTAAATTCTGAATCTGATGTTGTGATCATTTTATGATCAAAAGGGAGGAATGTAATGGAAACATTTTACCATTATACCACAATAAATATTATCTCTGCTTATGCATACTATTTCTGCTTGTGTAAACTGCCAAAATGACATCAGAGCCACAAATCTGAGACTGTGCTCGTCTCCCCCAACAAGACCTTGAGGAGGCCTTCAGCATGTGTCTGTGTCTTATCTCCTGGGATTTTAATATTCAACTCTTCACATACACACTGGCAGGGACAGATAACACCTCACAAATGTCTCAGTGTCTCAAAATGCAGGTTTCCGACCTTGACTCTTCCCCGCCGAGCAACAAGCTTACAAGGCTGATTGAACCGAGGCGGGGATGGAGGAGAGGGAGGAACCAGCAACTTTGAACAGAGAACGAGATCGTGAGGAACACATCACACATCAAGAGGGTGAATGCACCACACCAACACAAACACTTATCATAGAAGTAAACGATTTTTTTTTTAAAAGAAAGACTGATAGGAACATATGTTAAATATCAATGAGATGTATATATGCTAATATGCCAACGCACTCACTCACAGTGCTAGGGAAAGAGATTAAATTCCTTATAGGTTTAGGAGCAACACATTCAGTCACACTGAGAACAGACACCAGTATATGCATCCAGAAGATTTACACTGCACTGCACTGTAATGGCAGATTTTGCATTTGTGTAATGTTTAATAGAAGAACAGATATGTATTTAGAAGAAGTAGATAACAAATGTGTTTCTGTGACTTACAAAAGTTGCAGAGGGGACTATAAGTGTTTATGGCCCCCACATGTGTGTCTTAGCAAATGCTTCACTGCAGGGGTTACTTAGTGTGTCTGATAGAGATGGGTGAGGGGAACTCTGCATTGTATACAGGACTGGGGTCTTTTGATGTTGTAAATCTAGATAGGGATCTCGGGACAGTCTCACACCAGAAAGGCACACCAGGGGTCTGGGACGGAGATCTGAGACAGGAACTCTGCCCAACCTGGTCAGACATCAAGAGACTGAAGAATACCTTTTGGCTCCTCGAAGGGAGGGGCTTCTGATTGTATAAGTGAAGTGATTCTCCTGTGCTCTGTGCTCATTCTGTACACGTCACACTAGGTGGCTGTGTGGGGTGAGCCCACCTGCAGGTGTTTTGATTGAACTTTCCGAGAGACAATGTTATGTGTGTATTATTATACAATAGAGTATCATTATTAAACAGAAACTGCCACCACAATTTTGGCGTTGTCGGCAGGGTCACTCGTGTGAGCAGACACTCTGGATCTCAACGCTGAGGAAAGTCTGGGACTCATACCTCAACAAATCAGGGCCGAATGCTTGAGAGCCAGGAGTGCACTCACTGAGGTGATCCAACGGACCTGGTTTGGAAAACAAGCATTGTCTCTCGGGTAAGTAAAATTAAAATGTTATGATCTTTAGGAAAAGGTCCAATGTTATGATCTATTAGGAAAAGATCCACAGATGTTATGACCTTTAGGAAAAGGTCCAATGTTATGATCTTTAGGAAAAGATCCACAGATGTTATGACCTTTAGGAAAAGGTCCAATGTTATGATCTTTAGGAAAAGATCCAGGAAAAAGAGATTCACTCATTCATTGTATTGAGGGACAGACGTGTCTGCATGGCTAGGTTTTGGAAATCGGTGTTGGATCCATGAAGCTTCGTTTCGATCTTTGGAAAAGGTCAAAATATTATAAATAAGATTGGGCTCTGATGTCGGGCTCATGACTAGTAGTTATTATTAATATATAGTAATATTATTATTATTTTGCAATAGAGGTGTAGCTGGGACGGAAGGACCAAGGCCAGGTCCGGATCGTCTCAGTACAGCAATCTGTTGAAAATCTGATAATTCCAGTACATTTTATACCTGCATGCGAGGTGCTAAAGAGAAGTGTGAATATGAGATTTCTCTAAGGCATTATATCAGGCAGAGTTTTTAAAATGTATTAAGGAATCAAAAACGTAGGAACAATAATTGAGAAATTTGCCAAGTGATCAGGAATTACAAGAGGTAATTACAATTGACAACATTATATCGGAGATGGGTTTTATTGTTCCTTACAAAAGCATTTTTTGGAGTTTGGTTGAAGGTTAAAAGCATTTTGGTGTTGGTTGAAGGTTGAAGGTTGAAGGTTACTAACACTAAAACACTAATAAACTAAAACTTAACAAATTTTGTTGATGGATATGTGTGACTGTGAAAGAAGAAACATGTAGAATTTGATGAAACTAAACTGAGTATTTAAGCTGAGAATTTCAGCTGAGAAAGCAGAGGAGAAAAGAAAAAGAGAGGAATCTGAGAATCCTCGAACTGGAGAGAAAAAGGTGAGTATATGTTTAAATATATTTGGGGTATAATTGGGTTTTTAAAGGCTAATAGTAAAAGGAAAAATAAACAACCTCATAACAAATCTTAAAATAAATTTTTTAAGAGATAGAAACGATTTGGTTAAAAAATTTAATTAAGAGACTTTTAAGTTCTTTTCCCAAATGAGCAGAACTTTATTTTCCAAATTTCGTATTCTGCTGAACAAACCA
This sequence comes from Hippoglossus stenolepis, assembly GCF_022539355.2. Lineage (NCBI taxonomy): Eukaryota > Metazoa > Chordata > Actinopteri > Pleuronectiformes > Pleuronectidae > Hippoglossus > Hippoglossus stenolepis. Next base: position 11,217,989 of record NC_061506.1, read on the forward strand.
GAGTTTAAATTTATAAAATAAGAGTCGGGTTCACAATTGCTGAGACAACCTATTTGAGAAAATAGGTTTAAAAATAGAGAGGATGACTGTGTCTTTTCCGAGCATGGGAAGTTTGAGTTTAAATTATCTTTGGTAACTCAAACTAAACTGCGTGTGAAAAGAGAAATAAAAAGAATAAGAACGAAGTAGAGAGGACAAAGAAAAAGGAAAAATGAAAGTAGGGATATTTGTGCTGGATTGAAGAGTGTATGGATGTTGTTTAACTGAAGTGAATATGCAGGAACTGAAATAATCTCCAGTCTCAGTGTTTCCAACTAGATTCTGATCTGGACTCAGCTCCACCAAGAGGTGGGCAAGAGAATGCCCTGGGAAGCAACGCACACAGTGCGATTGATTAGCGGTGAGCTGGGGACAGTGAAGGAATTCATCTGGTGCGGACACTGAGATGGAGGGAGAGAGTTTCAAGCACGTCACTATAGTAAGAACACGGTTACACACACACCATGTGAATTAATGTTAGACATAGAACAGATGATTAAGATTGCTATTGATCATTGTGAGCTTGATCAGAAGATCAGTAGAGAGAGGCCTACTGTACTTTATGCTAAATATTTTCAAAATGATGTGTATAAACTAATGCCCGAACACACAAATCACAGTGAGTGGTAGAAACATCACATATATTTGTAGATTCAGGAACCGGAATCAGTTAATAAATGTGAAGAGTGTGATATTACTCCTAAAATGAATGTTGGATATCTCATAATGATTGGAGCAACAGGTACAACAGTGATAGAGAGATGCACTGTACAATTGCTATTTTTCATGATGTGGTTGAAGGGGATTTTTAAGATTCATTTTTGTTGTTACCACACTGCCTGATAAATCTTATGGGTAAAGATTTGATGTGTTCATTGAGTGGTATGTTAAATTTTAAACACCGCAGGGCATTAGAGGTAACTGGAGTCTAAAATAACATCTGCATTTGTTTGATAGAGAAAGGGGGATTTGACACTAGCATATCAATGAGATGTCTAGACTCTTTTCTACTCTCTGGAAGTAACACCCTCTTGCGAAAGGCAGAGGCAGAGAGACTTCAGACAAATGTGAACATAGATGTTATTTACTCAGAGAAGCGGACTATTAAGTAAGAGCAAACTAAGTTTAAGAAGGTTATAGAGGATGTGAATTAAAGAAAGGATAAAGTAAGTTGGTTGTATTGAGATAGTAAACACTGTGTTGTCTTAGTAGTTTTGATAGACTCATTGGCTAAAGATTTGTTAAAATATCAACTTTTGATTATAATACTACTGGAGGGGAAAAGACATTTAATACCAAAAAGATATTTTAAAAGAGGGTTAAAGGTTAATCGCAAACGATTTTCCATAGTGATAAATGAAATTAGGAGTGTTGAACTCATTCCTGAATGTTGTAAATCTTTTGATAAAAAGTATTAAGATTTTTAGTTTTGGTGTAAACATTAATGATATTCCTGAGTTGGAACAGGTACCGTCATGTTTGTGGACCGGGCACAAATATGTTTTGGGTCTGATCAAGGGATAAGACCCAAATAGAAAAGAATATCTGAATCCTCGTATGGAATATGTAAAGATCGTCTGTTAACACACTATTTCTTTCCTGTAAGGAAAAACAAAGGAAGCAGAGCTTCAAACAATGTTTTAGAGTTTCGACAACTGCTGAGAGAGCTGTGATATTTGATGTGTGATATGTGACGCTGTGATATATGACTTTACTGGTGCCAATATGCTGATACGATGATTTTGCTTGAGCAAAATAACTCCCACCTTTTAACAACCAGGTGGCTCAGATATGGGACAGTATTGCCTTAGATGATAGACATCACTATTTAGAGATGCAATGTTTTTAACTATGCGACTCTCATCCCTACATCGGTAGGGATAGCCACATGATTGCGTAGCAGTTTTCTTAACTAAAGAGAAAAAAGGGTTTTTTTTCTCCTAGTTTAGAATTAGATTTAAAGGATAAACAGCTGATTATGCAGAAGTGATAGTTGTTTGGTGATAAGTTCAGCATCAAAGGATGCAGCAACTGAGATAACCAAGTGGGTTTACGACTGTGTGATACAATAGAGGCTAAACCACTCCCATCACACTATTGTGCATTGACTGAAGAATGCAAAAGCTAGGCACAAGTGTCAAGATCAACACTAATAGCAGGTTTGCATGGGGGTGGCAAATGATTTTGGCCGAGTTGATTGAATAGGAGATTCATGAACCTATTTCACTTCACACTTTCATCTGTGTGCTGATAGATGCTGTGTTATTATGCAAACTGTATGCAGTCTGCAAATGAGGAGTGCGTATTAAAGATTTTTAATGATAACACTTAATGTAGGTTATAGGAGCTATAAACAAGGGTCAATCGCAATTAAATAATTTTTTTTAAGAATACAGATTTAATTTAATTAGTTTAAGAAGTAAACTGTTTGGTGGATAACAATTTGTTTGGTGGCTGACAGACTTTTGATGTGGGTCACATGGATGATATTGTTTAACTTATGTATGTTTCTTCATTAGTTTGAATTGACACATGACTGTAGTCAGTGTGTCAAAAGGGAGGAATATAGATATAGGATATTGGGTGTACAAAACAACACTCTAAACAATACTCAATAAAAAATTTTTTATCTGAGTCGCGTAATTGAATTACAATGAAAATAGGTAAAGAAATCCAGATTCCACAAAGTAAACAATCCACCACCAAACAAACAGTTTGATCATTTATAGAGGAATTTGATAAAGATTAAATTGAATTAAGTAAGTTAGATAAATAAATAAATACTGTCTTGTTCTTGTTGACATGTATGCTATGCAAGTAGAAGCTTTCCCCACATCTAGACAGGATTCTTCAGCAGTGGCGCAGACACTGCTCGGAGAACTCATTCCACATTGGGAAATTCCAAAAAGATGTCCACTGATAATGGTACACCATTTGTAAGCACAGCTTTAAGGATGCTGGTGAGTATGGGTATCGACACGAGGCAACATCGTGCCTATCATCCCGCCAGTGGCGGGCAGTGGAAAGAAACAAACAGTGGAAAGAGACAACAACACATTGAAAAAACGAACTGGTAGATATTGTGTAAAGTTGTCCCCTGTACTCTTTAAAATCCACAGGCAGGTGATGGACTCCCTACCGAAATCCATAGAAAGGGAAACTGCATGATCTGAGACCAGGAGACTGGATTGTGTGAAGGATGTGAGAAGGAAACCAGGTGAGCACGTCGATGGACCGAGTGCAAACCAAGTGCCTCTCACCACACAGACGGAAGTGAAGGTCAACCTGGAGACATGCAAGCCATTGAAGGAGGATTTCCGGAGCCACGAGTGGATTCTACAGGACGGAGCGTGCGTTGTGTCAGTGTGCAAGCCTTCAGCCTTCAATTGTTTTGTGTTTGCAAGCAAGGAGAGGTGTGGAAATGATTAGGGCCACACGTCTCTAATCTCAAGAAGAGGCAACACTTTGAAGAGGGGGTTGGCGAGGGGCACTGCTGATACAATAGCGCCGAAGGGGGAAAACAACGACACCTGATGGGACGACTGGGATGCAGTTCGAGGGAAAAGATGGTTTCCCTGTTCATGAACACCGTCATCGTCGTCCTGCCACCAATAATATGGCATGTGAAACCTTGGCAGGAAGAAAAACGCGAAATATAACTTGAGCATCAAAGTCAGAACAAAAGGAGAACTCATGTTCGACTTCCCTGATGAACTGACAAAGCCTGGAGAATGCATGGTTTGAGTCCATGAAAATATCAGAGACCCAAGCTCACTTACAGATTCAACTCATTGTGTGTAATCAAGAGATAAGAGTTCCACAGTGTGAGTGTCTCCAGATGAAAGGTTTTGGAGGACTTGCCCCAGGGGGAGCACTGTGAAGAACACACACAAACAGATGAGTTTGCTCTGGAGATGGAAGATTAACATCTTTAGAGGGGGGCTGGTTTTTCAACTCTTTCTCCCACTGTCTAGGGTCAGGAATGACTCTGCATCACAGAATGGCTTTGAGAAAAGATGCTAGCCAAGAAGGTGTTTGTCACATAATCAGGACGAATTGTGGCACATACACAGTAAACATTTTTGACAATATGATGCATATCGTTTCAAATTTTTAAATGACCTATTGTCCAGAGAAAGAACAAGGACACTCAGATTCCTGAAGGGCGGAATTGATGGTCACGCCTACTTTTGAATGATTGCAAAATATGTTATTGAAGTTTGTTGAAACCTATTTGGATTTTCATGTGTGTACTAGTGTTGTTGAACTGTTGTATTGTCTTTTGAGTTTAAGACTATGGTTATTTCCTTAATCAAGTCTATGATTGGACGATATGTTCAACTTCCTGACACTCATCTATCCTGGATGCTTCCCTTCCAGGATGATGAGATGGTATAAAGATGTATAAAGGATATTGAGCCTTTTAGGCTCAAAGGGGGAATTGTAATGGCAGATTTTGCATTTGTGTAATGTTTAATAGAAGAACAGATATGTATTTAGAAGAAGTAGATAACAAATGTGTTTCTGTGACTTACAAAAGTTGCAGAGGGGACTATAAGTGTTTATGGCCCCCACATGTGTGTCTTAGCAAATGCTTCACTGCAGGGGTGTTACTTAGTGTGTCTGATAGAGATGGGTGAGGGGAACTCTGCATTGTATACAGGACTGGAGTCTTTTGATGTTGTAAATCTAGATAGGGGATCTCGGAGACAGATTGTCTCACACCAGAAAGGCACACCAGGGGTCTGGGACGGAGATCTGAGACAGGAACTCTGCCCAACCTGGTCAGACATCAAGAGACTGAAGAATACCTTTTGGCTCCTCGAAGGGAGGGGCTTCTGATTGTATAAGTGAAGTGATTCTCCTGTGCTCTGTGCTCATTCTATACACGTCACACTAGGTGGCTGTGTGGGGTGAGCCCACCTGCAGGTGTTTTGATTGAACTTTCCGAGAGACAATGTTATGTGTGTATTATTATACAATAGAGTATCATTATTAAACAGAAACTGCCACCACAGCACACAAACACGAAGGGAAAGATGCAGATTTTGAAAAAAGAAGGTTTAGAGAAAGTTGTGAAGAAAGTTGTGTGAAAGAGAATTTAACACTAAGTTGTATTTTCTGGAATGAACATAGATGTGCTGTTTCTGTAATTTTACCCAAACCAGAAAATAAGTCACCCTCTCAGTTCCTTCACAGATATTCAGAGGATGCTTTCCTTTTTTGATGTTCCTGGTTCACACTCACATGTCTTGCTGTCAAAACACATGATGAATGGCAAGACTTGGGACCGTGGATAAATAAATGTGTCAATGCTGACATTGGGGAAATGATATCGGATCCTGTGGTTCAGTATATTCCATTTTTGAAAGTGTTTGGAAAATGATTTACATCTGTTGGTCACACTTTTAAGGCTGTTTAACTGGCACCAGACAGAAGCATCTGGTGTTAAAGGAGAACATGGAGCTTCAGTACATGACGAGGGAACAGAATCTGTAATTGGAATAAGGGACATCAGCCTTGCCTTAGAGGAAATAAGTGTAGAAAGACTAAAGTTGAGATCAGAATTCGAATCCTCCAAAGCAATGCTGTCTGAAGCAGAGGATATTCAAACTAAAAGAGAAAGAACAGCAGAGCAGAGAAGGAGACGTCAGGCAGCTGATAAAGAGTGTGAGGAAGAGATAAGTGAAAGAAGCGAACAGAGAGAACATTGTAATGAGAATGGAGGCGTGGGTGTTCCTAAGGAAGTACAAACGCAAGTGGACTGAGCCACGGTGGGAGGGTCCTCTAAAGATCACTGCCCGCTCGTCGCACGCCATCCAGCTGGCGGACAGAGGCACCACTTGGTATCATCTCAACCAGTGTGCCCCTGCTGATCCACCAAGACGTGTCCTGGAGAGAATCCCCTCTCCCCCACCGGCAGAAGGGAACACCACCGCACCACACTGAGTCATGTACACACAACTGAGTCAGACATGTTAAAACTCACTGTTATTTCTCATGATGTGCTGGTAACCTCTCATGAAGGTCATAGAAGAATGCTCCAATAGAACTCATGATCATCAGTGAACCAGGACCAACGGAACCCGAAGACACAATAAAACAAGAAAACCTGTGTACTTTTGCTGTATTTTACTAACAAATCTGTGATAATATTGTGTTTACAACCTGTGTTTTGTCTATGTGTGTTGTCGTACTTTTTATGTTGTGGCGTATGGTGTCATACGCCAAGAGAGGGAATTGTTAGATATTCATGCCTCATAAGTAGAAAAGTACTGAAGAACATGTGACTGAGCAGGGGAATACCGACGAAAACATAACTCACAGCCCAAGGTCACAGCCCAAGGCTGTGGGACAGGAGATATAGGTTCCACCCAGATTGTATGTGTATAAAAATCAGCGGACGATGTTGTCCGGGGCTGATTTCCTCATGATCCATCCTCGGGGTTGGTGAACGGAGGAACTGAGCCCAGAGACTCTGTAAGTATCATGATTTATAATAAAACATTTTTGTCTGATAACTACATTGTATGTGTGTGACTTCCCTCTAATCAAACGAACACGGCGGACTGGAGAATTGAGAACAGAATAAGGTGATCAACGTTGCTCCGCCAACAATATCTGTGTATGTTTCCTCTTCCTTTTTCAATAGATTATCCTGTTAAACCATCAATAAAGGATATACATTGTACACGGTGTATTTGATATTGTGCGCATGCATTACATGCCACGTAGTAAAGTGCAGTAAATTCTAATTTTTCTAAAGCTGAAGAAAGTTGTGTGAGTGCAGTAGTTCCCTGGATCCAGAGAGAAGGACGAGGTGTAGATTGTCATGGGATCATAGTCGGTTGTCAAGTTCACTCCACAAAGAAACATCAAAGTCTGAAAGTTGTTTCAGTTAATATCACAAAGTCTTAAGATGGCCTTGTACTTCTCTTCCACTTTTTTGACATCTATTCCATTCCCAGCAGTGGAGCTCCAGATGAAGAGGCTCAGCTCACAGTGCCACAGGGCTGTCAAATCGAAGCTGAGAAGGAAGTCGTCTAATGTCCTTAACAGAAGATGTTTGCCCAAAACACTAAAGAAACAAGCGGTTCTGAGGTGAGAGGAAGCTGTACCCATCAGATTGTAACGTGAAAGCAAATGATCAGAATCAGGCCATTAGAACGAGGTCAGAAGTTAGGGACCCACACACATTTACACAGAGAAAGAAAAAACAAACAAGGACGTGCTGACGTGCAGAGGGGAGCGCGCTGTGTCACTTCCTGGTCTGAAATGTTTGTGTACGGACTCCCGCGGCTCCTCGTGTCTCGAACCATATTCAGTATGTGTTTGTCCCTCTGTCACTGATTGACTTTGTTCACAAGCGGTGTCTGGTGTTAGTTTAGCAGCTTAGCGTCGCTCACGCCTCCTTTAGTGAACACTGTGCTTTAATTGAATTCAATTATCTGACTGTCTGAGCAACGAAGAACAAGGCTGAAGGTTTGATGTCATTTGTTGTGAATCTGTCAAGTTTCAGAAGATTTGACTGAGTTGAGGAGTGTGATGGAAATTTTTGCATTTGGGTAATGATTAATGGAAGAACAGACATGTATGTATAGGATGGGATAAACAGATGTGTTTATCTAAAAAGGTCAGCTGTGAGTTAATGTTAGGTTTACGATTATCACTCCAGGGACTTTACTTTTATGGCCTCAGAAAGCCTGAAACTTTATGGTGTCTCGGACATCTGGTGTTGGGATTTCACCCCAGGGGTCTAAGCTAGAAATGAAGCCAAGATGTCCCGCACCCTAATAAAGCATCAAAGAAGCTGATGAATAACTTGTCTTTCCCTCGGGGAGGGGCTTGTGACATATAAGTATGGCAGTATTGTCTTTCGGGTAAGTAAAATTCAAAGCTTAAAAAAAATTAACTGGGTTAATTGGAGAGGAAAAGGATTCACTCATTCATTGAATAGGGGGACAGACGTGTCTGCATGGCAAGGTTTGGAACCGGTGTAGGATCAAAGATGCTTCAGGAATTGATCTTGGGAAGGTCAAAACGTTAACGGAGTGTTTATTAACTTAACACACTTTTAAGATTGTGCTCTGACGTCGGGCTCATGATTATTATAACTATTATCATAATATAGTAACAGTTTTTTACACTGGAGGTGTAGCTGGGACGGAGGGACCGAGACAGAGTCCGGATCGTCTCAGCACAGCAATTTGTTGAAAGTCTGGAAATTCAAGTATTTAATTCCTGCATGCGTGGTGCTAAAGAGAAGTGTGTCTATGAAATTTCTCTAAAGTATTATGAATTCAGGAAGGGTATTTAGAAATGTATTAAGGAACAAAAGTTTAGAAAAAAAAAAAAGGGAATTACAATTGGTCACTATTATATTGGAGATGGTTTCTTATTGTTCCTTACAAAAGCATTTTGGAGATTGGTTGAAGGTTTAAGGTTACTAACACTAATAACAAAAAATTAACACAAATTTTGTTGATTGATATGAGCGACTGTAAAAGAAGAAATGTAAAAATTTGATGAAACTGATCTGAGTATTTCAGCTGAGGAAAAAGAAAGTGAAAGAGGACTTCTTGGAACTCCTCTAACTGGAAAAGGGTAAGTATACGTTAAAATATATTTGGGGTATAATTGTTTTTTTTTAAGGCTAATAGTAAAAGGAAAAAGAAACAACCTCAAAACAAATTTTAAAATAGAAATTTTCTGTTAAGAAATAGAAAATAATTGGTAAAAAATAAATTAAGAAACTTAAGTTCTTTTCCCATATCAGCAGAAGTTTATTCCCCAAATTTCAGATTCTGCTGAACAAACCAGAGTTTAAATTGATAAAAAAACTAAGCTAGAGTTGGGTCACAACTGTTGAGACAAACTATTAGAGAAAGAATGGGTTTAAACATCAGTAACTCGGTTAATCCACCTCAGCTTTCTTCTCCTACTGTTCAGTATATGGTAATGAATTATGGTAAACGTAGTTTAGCGTGTGGGTGGAAGACTGTGGGTTTCCGATCACAGGAAGGTTAAGTCTAAATCAGTTGCAGCAACTCAAAATTAAATTGCTGGTGAAAGAAGAACGAAGTAGAGAGGACAAAGAAAAAGGATAAATGAATGTAGGGATATTTGTCCCGGATTGGGGAGCGTATGAATGTTGGTTAACTGAAGTGAATATCAGGGACAGAAAACAGAATGCAGGGACTGAACTAATCTCCAAGTCTCAGTGTCTCCGACTAGACCCTGATCTGGACTCAGCTCTGCTACCGCTGCATACAATAACACTGTACTTAAACTTGTTCTCATACATAAACCTTCCGTTCGGGGCGACTCTTGACTACCCCCTGCTCCTGACTTAGCCGAGGCTGTGTATTGAGTGCCCATAGCTATGTGCACATAGCTATGCTGTACCTTTTCATTGCTTCTGAATAAATACTTTTTGAACCAAACAGAGACCGACTCTTCTCATACCTCGGGATAAAAGAACACGACAAAATTGGTGACCCCGACGTGATCCCGAAGAGAAGTTTTGACCAGAAAGACCGGAGACCCAAAAGGTCAAGGCCACTCCGATCGATTCTCCACATACTCACGGGCCCCAAACTAAAAGGTAAGCAGAAACCTGTTAAAACAAATTCTGCATTAGTTATATAGGCATTGATATAGATTGTGAGTGTGCGGAGAGGAGAAAGGAGGTAAAATAATAAAGTTCTGTGTTTTTTGGAAGCAATGAAAGGCTATGTGAAATAAAGGGAATGACCCTGTGAGAGGTCTGAGAACCTATGAAAGGGAATGACCCTGTGAGAGGTCTGAGAACCTATGAAAGGGAATGACCTATGAGAGGTCTGTGAGGGGTTTGGGATCCTGTCTTGGCGCAACAGAAACAAGGTAAAAAGCGAGGTCTAGGACCTGCGCGGGACGGGCGCCACACTTAAAAGTCTGTGACGCACGAACCCTTAAAAGTAATTCAGATTGGAGAAAAGACAGACGATTCATGCAATAGATTGCATCCGTGCAACCTAATCTAGGATTAGGGTGTGTTCCTGGAGGAAGGGGCTACCGGCACTGACGAGTGAGGAGCTTAACTAGCCAGACACACCGTTGCTTGAATCGGGCACAAATTAAAAGACGCCAAGGCCATAACATGTTACGAAGACTGACAGAGATAAAAAAAGACTGACTAAGATAAAAAAGACTGACAGAGACCAAAAAAACTGACAATATAAAAAATATAAGATTTAAGAGGTCTGAATGTGTGGATATTACTAAATTTCCTATTTTCTCCTTACAATAGTGTTTTGGAGATTGATTGAAGAACTTAAGGTAACTAATATTTAAAATAAAAAATTTAAATTCTTTACATAGGTAAATGAAAAACATGATGATTTGGGTAATGGAACTGATCTGAGTAGTCCTAATATGAACTTCATGTGAAGGAACTATGGTGACACAGCACTAAGTCTGATACAAGTGTGAATGAAAGTGTGTGTGTGGAAAACGAGAGAGAAGGAAATTACGAGGAGATAAAAAAAAGGAAGGTCACCCGGCTGACAGAGACAGAATAAATAAGGAAGTGAGAAGAACAAACAAGGACGCCATCTGGTGGCGGATAAAAGAAAGTACAACTAGTGGTGTACGCCTGCCATCTGGGGGCTGATAAAGGGTATTACAGCTAGGGATAAAACAAGGACGCCACCTGGGGGAGACCAAAGGACATTACAGCTCGGGTTACAACTGGTTTGACATCATTGGATTGGCTTGTGTTTTTAATTTTTAATTTTTAATTTTTTCCACGAAGAGACAAATGACGACGGGAACTTTTTACAGTTAGAGATACACACCCCTGACATACCAACACGACCAACCCCGACCCACACAGATGCACACACATTACAGCAACGTGTCACAGCACTAGCATGTCACAACACCTCACTCATCGTGGGTTGAAGCACTGCCCTTGGCGCTCATGTCAATAAGAAGTTCATCCAATGGTGTCACCCATCTATCCCCACATGAGCTTCTCACAGGACGGCCCATGCCAGGGCCTCCTCGAGACCCTGGTTATGGACCCGGGTTGGATGTACGTCAGGAGAAATTGACTGACTACATGAAAGCCTTAACTAATCTTACTGAAGTTTTGTCTGCAAAGATCCAGGTGGCTGCTGGACGTTCTGACGAGACCCCCACGGAGACTCCTGTTCCAGTAAGACCGGGTGATTGGGTAAGGGTCAAAGTTCACAAGAGAAAGTGGCCCGACCCTAGGTGGACAGGACCTTGGGAGGTAACAGAGTGTACCTCACATGCGATCCGAGTAAAAGGAAAAAACAGGAGCAATTTGGCACCACCTCACACAATGTGTACCCACTGACCCACCTTCTCGGTCTTTACGAGAAGTAGCCACTGATTTGGCCGAGTCCTCCTCAAAATCTTAAAGTAATACGTTGACCACAAAAGGAGGGTCTATCTGTATGTCTTGTCTTGATTATTTCCAAATATAAGCTTGTATACTCTACTTTAAACTCAGCTATGCACCTCTGAGTTCCATATGAGCAAAGAGAAACACGCAGATAATGTAAATGACGATGGAGATAGCAGGACTTCACCCCTGTGGGTGAGGCCATCAATGTTTGTTTTGTTTTTTTCTACCTGAGACAAATCCCTACTGCTTTCCATGATTTCTGTTACAAGTGTGATTTCTAGTAATCAGACAGTGAATTCTTATAATTCTAATAAATGTGTTTCCGTTGCTTTAACTCCATAGATAATTAAGACATTCTAAATGATTTACAGGACTGTTGACTTTTTTGTGACGAATTCTATATAATACTTTGTAATGAATTCAAATATTTAATTCCCAGTTTAACTTAAATCAATATTAGTGCTCCTATTTGATATGATTATTAAACTGTTCTTATCCCAAGGTTGTGAAGGTAAAAAGGTCAGTTAGTAATTGTCCCAATAATTTTGTAATTGTACAATATGAATGTTTTGTATTTTAACAATTCAATTAGAGAAGCAGTTTACTGAGATGGTAACATATATCCTGTGTCAAATGTTTTTATGTATTCAAGAGCAATTTTCGTTAATGGGACTAGAGAGTCCATCTTATCTGGTATTTTAGTTGGAGTTGTTTATTTTATTTATGTTTTTTTATTGTTTTATTAGATGTTTGTTTTATTTGTTTTGTTTATGTTTTATTCAAACAAGGATATTTTAATAATTCAAAATTCAAATGTCAGACTGAATAATGTTCATTGCTCTTTGAAAAGGTGAACTTGCATGATTATGTTATGATATAATTTTTCCTAAAATGGTTTTAGAGTTATGACAATATATAATCCAACAAAATTTGCTATCGAGACCACCAACCATAATATTTTTTATAGTGCACAAAATTAGAGGGTTCCTTGCACTGTTACACAGATCCAAGCAAAATTGGTACTGTGAAATGATATATCCTTAACTGAATAGAGATCGAATTTGGAGTGAAGAAGCAATTTCCACACAGAAATTCTTTATTTATTTAATTTTCTTTATTTTTAGAATTGGAAGATAAAGACTACTTGAGAATTTTACTTGAGATTTTCACCCTTAGATATAATATGTGCTGACATTTTGCAAGTAAATGTTGTATCTGATGTTGTGATCATTTTATGATCAAAAGGGAGGAATGTAAGGGAAACATTTTACCATTATACCACACTAAATATTATCTCTGCTTATGCATACTATTTCTGCTTGTGTAAACTGCCAAAATGACATCAGAGCCACAAATCTGAGACTGTGCTCGTCTCCCCCAACAAGACCTCGAAGAGGCCTTCAGCATGTGTCTGTGTCTTATCTCCTGGGATTTTAATATTCACTCAGTCCACACACGTAGTTCTCACAACACATAGTTCACACACACACACACACACACACACACACACACACACACACACACACACACACACACACACACACACACACATCTCTTCATGGCATCTACATAAAAAGCATTACGACACCAGTACCGTTGAAGATGTGGTAGAAATAGAGACTGGATACACTGATGAAAACATATGGCTAAAATGGGTCCACTTTACTGCCCGTTCCCAAAACCTCACTAATTTTATAGTCTGCAGTCAGCCCCAGCCCACCTTAACCACCACCCCGGCCCCCCTACTGATAGACTCAGATCGACCCGGTTTTGATTGCATGTATGGCTTACACATGGAAGCCAGTCCCGCCAAATGTTCTACTCTCAGTCATCTCTTTCCCCCGGCGCCAAACAACACGCTGCCCCCTATATTTACTCCAGTAAAGTGTCTGACTAAAAAAGGTAACTCATCTCACAGAGAGGTGGGTTCAATGCCGTCCTCCTGGTGTTCTAGAAGCATCAATGTTACCGACTGGCACAATGCCACACAGCTGGAGTGGGCCCGCAGTGACCTCTTCTGGTACTCTGGAGGGAAACGCTTGAGGAACCGCCTTCCTTCAAACTGGAAGGGTTCCTGCACACTTGGCCATGCCCCTGACTATCTTCTCTCCCCGCCCAGGACAACCCACTAGCACCCGCCGACGAAGAACAACGCACTTTGACTTAAATAGGGACTCACCCACATACATAGGGATTCCTCGGGGTGTTCCAGACCAATATAAATTAGTGAATCAAGTTGCAGCGGGATTTGAGTCTATCTGGATATGGGTAACTCCCAACAAAAACGTGGATCGCATGTTTTTAGGTCCATTTTTTAGCACGTAGGTCCATTTCAATCTCCAACGCCTCACCAACCTTACTCGAGACGCCATAACAGGCCTATCCGAACAGCTCGCCCCTACTTCCCTTATGGTCACACAGAACCGAATGGCCCTAGACCTCCTACTGGCAGAAAAAGGTGGTGTATGACAGGAAGTTCTTGTTGTACATTTATCCCCAGCAATACAGCCCCTGATGGCTCGGTGACCAGGGCCCTCTCCGCCTTGCGCACCATGGCACAGAACATGGCCGCAGACTCTGGAATTAACAACCCCCTAGATAGCTGGATGAACACTGCATTCGGCAAATGGAAAGGGCTAATTGCATCCTGCCTCCTCTCCCTAGCTATCTTTGCAGCTATCCTAGTCACCTGTGGCTGCTGCTGCATCCCTTGCTTTAGGACCTTGCTCAACAGACTCATCACCACGGCTCTGACCAAGGAAAACATGCCCCATCCCCCACCCTATCAGTTGCCTTTGTTGAGTGGTGATGATAGTGATGAGTTTGCATTGGATGAGATGGAGGTTGAGGAGTTCGTGGATGATCCCCAGTAAGTTGTTCACACCATGAAATGGTGTGAAAGGAGGGATTTGTTAAGACTGTAATCCGTGGCATACAATAACACTGTACTTAAACTTGTTCTCATACATAAACCTTTATATATATTACAGTATTCCTTTAGCTTTATTCAACATCACACATACATGAATGCACTGTGCTCATTAAGACACTGTGACCTATGCCTTAGAAAGAAATCAAGCAGCTGCCCCAGCTTCTGAAGGCCAGATAGGAAAGGTGTTGTCTTGTCTGATAAATACGCATGCTTACGCACACAGAACATACAGCCGATAAAGCAGAAACCCAATGTTTCTCACTCCAATGAACAACACTGTATCTGCAAAACTACTGAAGACTCACAAAGCTTCAGCCGGATAAAGGCTTGTTTTTAATACACAAAACTTAACACTGTCAGAATGTGAAGATTTGCCCAGCTACTATCAAAGGAGGGACGAACCTGGGAGCGGCTCATCATTGGTGGATTCCAGTTCCAAGATGCTGGGACCACGCCTGTGCACCAGCAAGGGAGAGCCAGAGCTGAACCCCGGTGACTCCCCCTCGTTATTGACCAATGAAGTTCTACCTACTATTATAAATATTGCACCTGTCGTCCGTTCGGGGCGACTCTTGACTACCCCGTGCTACTGACTTAGCTGAGGCTGTGTATTGAGTGCCCATAGCTATGTGCACATAGCTATGCTGTACCTTTTCATTGCTTCTGAATAAATACTTTTTTAATCAAACAGAGACCGACTCTTCTCATACCTCGGGATAAAAGAACACAACACTAACTTACTTAATTCAATTTAATCTATATCAAATCCCTCTATAAATGATCAAACTGTTTGTTTGGTGGTGGATTGTCATATGTGGAATCTGGATGCGACTCTGATAAAAAAAAGTTGTATTGAGTATTGTTTAGAGTGTTCTTTTTGTACACCCAATATATCTATATCTAATTTCTTACATAGGGAATGCCTCCCTTTTGACACATTGACACCAGTCATGTGTCAATTCTACCTAATGAAGAAACATACGTAGGTTAAACAATATCATCCATGTGACCCACACCAAAAGTCAGCCACCAAACAAACTGTTATCCACCAAACAGCTTACTCCTTAAACTTATTAAATTAAATCTGTATTCTTAAAATCTGTAAAATTTATTTAATTGCGATTGACCCTTGCCTACAGCTCCTATAATCTACATTAAGTGTTAATAATTAAAAATCTTTAATATGCACTCCATATTTGCAGACTGCATACAGTTTGCATGATAACACAGCATCTATCAGAACAAAGATGAAAGTGTGAAGTGAAATAGGTTCATGAATCTCCTATTCAGTCAACTCTGCCAAAATCACATGCCACCCCCATGCAAACCTGCTATTAGTGTTGATCTTGACACTCTTGTCACTAGCATATTTGCATTCTTTAGTCAATGCATAATAATGTGATGGGAGTGGTTTAGCCTCCATTGTATCACACAAAGTCGTAAACCCACTTGGTTATCTCAGTTGCTGCATCCTTTGATGCTGAAACTTATCACCAAACAACTCCACTTCTGCATAATCAGCTGTTTATCTTTTAAATCTAATCTAAATCTAGCAGAAAAAACTTTTTTTTTTAGTTAAGAAAACTGCTACGCAATCATGTGGCTATCCCTACTGATGTAGGGAAGAGAGTCGCATAGTTAAAAAAACATTGCATCTCTAAATAGTGATGTCTATCATCTAAGGCAATACTGTCCCACATCTGAGCCACCTGGTTGTTAAAAGGTGGGTGGTTAACAGCATATGGTACCAGTAAAGTCATATATCACAGCGTCACATATCACACATCAAATATCACAGATCTCTCAACAGTTGTCGCAGCTCTAAAACATTGTTTGAAGCTCTGCTTCCTTTGTTTTTCCTTACAGGAAAAAAGTAGTGCGTTAACAGGCGATTTTTACATATTCCACACGAGGATTCAGATATTTCTTTCTATTGGGTCTGCTCCCTTGATCAGACCCAAAACATATTTGTGCCCAGTCCACAAAAATGTCGGTACCTGTTTCAACTCAGGAATATCATTAATGTTTACAACAAAACTAAAAATATTAATCAATTTTATCAAAAGATTTACAACATTCAGAAATGAGTTCAACACTCCTAATGTCATTTATCACTATGGAAAATCATTTGCGATTAACCTTTAACCCTCTTTTAAAATATATTATTAGTATTAAATGTCTTTTCTATTCCAGTAGTATTACACCTTTTAATCCAAAGTTCCAAAAACTTCCCACTCAATTTGTTTTTGGTTTTATCAGTGTTACATAAGAATCAAAAGTTGATATTTTAACAATTCTTTAGCCAATGAGTCTATCAAAACTACTAAGACAACACAGTGTTTACTATCTCAATACAACCAACTTACTTTATCCTTTCTTTAATTAACATCCTCTATAACCGTCTTAAACTCAGTTTGCTCTTACTTAATGGTTCGCTTCTCTGAGTAAATCTATGTTCACATTTGTCTGAAGTCTCTCTGTCTCTGCCTTTCGCAAGAGGGTGTTACTTCCAGAGAGTAGAAAAGAGTCTGGACCTCCCATTGATATGCTAGTGTCAAATTGCCCTTTCTCTATCTAACAAATACAGATGTTATTTAGACTCCAGTTACCTCTCTAATGCCCTGCGGTGTTTAAAATTTAACATACCACTCAATGAACACATCAAATATTTACCCATAAGATTTATCAGGCAGTGTGGTGACAACAAAAATGAATCTTAAAAATCCCCTTCAACCACATGAAAAATAGCAATTGTACAGTGCATCTCTCTATCACTGTTGTACCTGTTGCTCCAATCATTATGAGATGTCCAACATTCATTTTAGGAGTAATATCACTCTTCATATTTATTAACTGATTCCGGTTCCTGAATCTACAAATATATGTGATGTTTCTGCCACTCACTGTGATTTGTGTGTTCGGGCATTAGTTTATATACATTATGTGAAAATATTTAGCATAAGATACAATAGGCCTCTCTCTACTGATCTTCTGATTAAGCTCACAATGGTCAATAGCAATCTTAATCATCTGTTCTATGTCTAACATTAATTCACATGCTGTGTGTGTAACCGTGTTCTTACTATAGTGACATACTGGTTGAAAACTCTCTCCTTCCATCTCAGTGTCCGCACCAGATGAATTCCTTCACTGTCCCCAGCTCACCGCTAATCAATCGCACTGTGTGCGCTGATTTCCAGGGCATTCTCTTGCCCAATGCCCAATTTCGCCACACTTGAAACAAGCGTCAATGATAGTCCTGAGTTGAAACAGGTGCCGTCATGTTTGTGGACCGGCCACAAATATGATGTGTGGGTGAGATCAAAGGAGCAGACCCAATAGAAAAGAATATCTAAATTTTCTTGTGGACCATGTAAAAATCTCCTGTTCAGACAGGAGATTTTTCCTGTAAGGAAAACAAAGGAGGCAGGATTTTAAACCTGTCTCAGAGCTGTGGCAGCTGCTAAGAAGGCTGTGATATGTGATGCTGTTGCAATGATTTTGCTTGAGCAAAAATAAACCTCCCACCTTTCAAAAGCCAGGTGGCTCCGATATAATAGGGAGAGCCACATGATTGTGTAGCAGTTTGCTGACAGCTCGGTGGTAACCAAGTGGGTTTATGACTTTGTGTGATTTTGGCAGATTTGAGCTAAATAGGAGATTGTTGAACCCATTTCACTTCACACTTTTGTCTTTGCTCTGCTGGATGCTGTGTTGTTACGCAAACTGAATGCTGTCTGCAAATGTGGAGCACGTATTACAGATTTTGACTGTGAACACTTAATGTAGATTTATAGGAACTATAAACAAGGGACAGTCAGATAAAAAAAAAGGGATTTTTTAAATATTAAATTAAATTAAAAATTGAAATGATATTAAATAAGATTAAGAAGTAGGCTGATTAACGGACAACAGTTTGTTTGGTGGCTGACATGGAAGATTTTGTTTAACCTATGTATGTTTCCTCATTGGGTTGAATTGACACATGACTAGTGTCAGTGTGTCAATAGGGAGGAATTCTATATGCAAGAAATTAGATATAGATATATTGGGTTTACAAGAAGAACAGTCAATACATTTTTTTTAGCGGAGTTGTGTAATTTGAGTTATAAATAAAATAGGTAAAGGAATCCAGATTCCACAGAGTGAACATCCACCACTAAACAAACAGTTTCATCATTCATAGAAGCTTTTTTGTTTGTCTGGTCATGATACACCTGGGCTACAATTTTTGTGAAGATCGGTCAAAGGGAAACCTAGGGGCTGCGTTCCAGGGGGCGCAGTTGAGCCATTTTGCCACGCCCATTTCAAATTACTCCAGAATAGTAAAATATCCGTAGGCCTTGAATTTCCTGCAAAGTTTCATGAATTTTTGAGCATGTCTAGCCCCCCAAAGGGAAATAATAATAATAATAATAATAATAATAATAATAATAATAATAATCCTTTCAATTTCAACAGGGCCTCCCACCGGAGGTGCTCGGGCCCTAACTAGGGCTACGTTGTAGCACTAACGGGCCCGAGCACAGGCATTTTGAAACCTGTTGCGGTTAGTGGAGAGAGCGATCATTGAACAAGCGCACGTCTCCACGTTGCATGCGTTTTGCGCACTGCGGCAAGGATAAACGCTTCACTTCCTGTGTCTGTCACGCGATGTCGATCCTTGCCTGCTAATTGCTCATTACGGTCCACGCTATCAAATAGCACATCACACTGTGAACATTTCATGTAAATCGAATGATATTTGTAAAACAAATCTTACTTCCTGTTGCCAGTAGGTGGCGCAATCACTATTATTACGTACAGACTAATATATCTGTTCAAGTAGGGGCTCTGATGTAGCGTGAGCAATTTTGTGTCAATTGGACAATGTTACAACAACTTAATTTCACACTGATCAGTAGGTGGCGCTATGACCCTGAACTAATAGTAATATATGGAGCTGTTCAGGTCAGGATTGTGATCATAGGTCAGTAGTTCGGAGCCGGTTGGATAATGCAGAGTGGATTTACAAAGTACTTCCTGTTTCATGGCGAATCAGTAGGTGGCGCTATGACACTGAGGAAATATTGACACAGAGCTGTTCAGGCTTGGTCTCTGATCATGAGACAGCAGTTTGGCGGTGATAGGACAATGCACACTGGAGTTATGACAACATCGTCTCCTTTGGCGAAGGATGATCCTTCGCCGCACCTCAATGTTTACACGGTTTGAGGAAATGTCACAATTCTGACCATGGTCCAATGACTTGACTGAGCTCTTTTGAGCTGTTTATTGTAAAGCAGCCAGGAGTAGTTCATCAAAGTATAAAACATGTCACTTCCTGTAGCCAGCAGGTGGCGCTGTGATTTTAAGTCATGATTTCTGTGTAGATGTCATCAGGCCGGGACTTTTGTCTTACATGTGTAGTTTGGACTCGATTGGAACAAATATGTCAGAGATACAGAACCTCATGTTTTGATGGCGTGTAATCAAACTTTGATGCCACGCTACGGTCACACTGTGTGATGAAATCAAATATACCGAGGCAGATTATATCTCCATCTTGTTGAGATGACATTCCTAGAAGTTGAAGTTGATCTGATGAAAGCCCTACGACAAGTTCGTCAAAGTAAAAATGTGGAAAATGTGGAAGATGGCCACTAAAGTCAAAATGGCGGGCTTCCTGTTTGGTCTAGCATATCTATCCAAGAGATTTATTTGTTTGTTATGAAAAGACACATGTCCCTATAGATTTTTGTACATGTCGGCCAATCGTGGTGCCGGGGCTGCCCTTTAGGGGGCGCTAGTCAGTTATTTTGCCACGCCCATTCTTTAAAACCATCTGAATGTCTGCAGGGGGGGGGGCTGTTGTTACACAAATGTAGTTTGAGGGAGATAGACCCATGAACACGGAAGTTACAGCAATTTCGTGTGTCACAGCGAGTCGATGAACTTTAATGCCACGCCACTATTATGGCGTTTGACGAAAAGTCCCAGTAATCTTATGCCTACATTATCAATGTCTTGAGACCCATTTGATACAGTTTGACATGGCTGCGGGCAGTGGATCAGGAGGAATACATCCAAGTGTAGGACATGCAAAACCAAGACATTTCCTGTTTCCACCAGGGGGCGCTGTGATTTGAAGTCATAATTTCTGTGTAGATGTCATCAGGCCGGGACTCTTGTCTTACATGTCTAGCTTGGACTCGATTGGACCATGTATGTCCGAGATACAGAACCTCGTGTTTTGATGGCGTGTAATCAAACTTTGAGGCTTCCTGTTGCTTTTTTCCAAATGCACCTCTAACCTTTTTTGTTTGCCTGGTCATGATACACCTGGGCTACGATCTTTGTGAAGATCGGTGAAAGCTAACTGAGGGGCTTTTCCTTAGATGGCGCTGTTGAGCCATTTTTCCACGCCCATTTCAAATTACTACAGAATACAATAACTTTTTGGGGTTTTGAATTCCCTGCAAACTTTGGTAACAATTTGAGCATGTCTAGGCCCTGAAAAAGACCCAAAAGGGAAATACAAATCCTTCAAAATGCAATAGGGCCTCCCACTGGAGGTGCTCGGGCCCTAATTAAAGCGCAAACTTTAACGCCACGCCACAGTCACACCGTGTGACGAAAAATCGATCTTTGAGGTAGTTTTCATCTCCATCTTGTTGTGATGACACACATCTCCATATGAAGTTGGTCTGATGAAAGCCCTGGGACAAGTAGATCAAAGTAAAAATGTGGAAAATGGCCAATACATGTCTAGGCCCTGAAAACGACCCAAAAGGGAAATACAAATCCTTCGAAATACAATAGGGCCTCACACCTGAGGTGCTCGGGCCCTAACTAGGGCTACGTTGTAGCACTGACGGAGCACACGCATTTCGAAGCCTGTTGCGGTCGGTGGAGAGAGCGATCAATGACCAAGTGCACGTCTCCGCGTTGCATGCGTTTTGCGCACTGCGGCAAGGATAAATGCTTCACTTCCTGCATCCGTAACGCGATGTCGATCCTTGCCTCCCCCTGACAGGCTTGGAGATGGTAACTCTGCTCTGCTGGTGTCAACGTGCAAGACCCATAACCAATCACCCTCATCTTCCCGTCCTGGTTCTGGTAGAGGATTGCTCCCAGGCCTTGTTGAGAGGCATCGGTGTGAAGTATAAAGGGTTGGTTGAATTCTGGGTACCCTAGCACTGGTGGGTTTGTTAGAATGTTTATGAGGCGCTCAAGAATCTGCTGGTGTTGATTATTCCATTCCACTGGGGTACGTGAAAGCAGTTGAGGGCCCTTTGTTTTCCCCCTGACAGGCTTGGGTTGTGGCGAATTGGGCTTTACCTGGAGCAGCTCATATAGTGGTCTTGCTATACGTGAGAAGTCTTGTACGTATGCGGTGACTTTATGGACATCAGCCCTTACTGTTGTAACCTGTGGTGTCTCTACTTGTGGTGTCATTGTCTCACCCATCTCTATGACTTTCGCTACATGTTCGATGGAGCCCAACAGAGGGCTCTGTAAGAACAGGTGGCCTCTTGTTCATGTGCCCATCTCCATCTGTGATTGGAGATGGGCACATGAACAAGAGGCCACCTGTTCTTACTGATCTCTAAGAGGCCTTCCCCCACACTCAGCTGTTCTAAGCTAGTACTTTCTTCTGGGGATTCATATAGGACAACAGAGTCAGAGGCGTCGAAGCTAGGTGGTACTCTGCACCGTACACGTAATGTTTTTCCAGCTGGGATAGTCACATCTTCCCTGCCTACTCTGATTGTTGCCAAACTGTGTTCTGGTGTCTTTTGGGCCTGAATGAAATTAACCATTGCTTCGGCTTGTTCTTCTTCCACTCCAAGGGCTCTTCGAAGGAGACCTATAATAGTGGCGTGTGCATCAGTCGAAGACTCTTGTACATTTATTATTTCCTGGAGAACATTAGCTCCTAATACAGGCTGGGGGAGAATGAGCTGGCTGACCAGGAAGGGGACCTGAATTGCAAGGTTTGGATTGTCGTTTCCAGTGAGGTTGACTGTAAGCTCCACCCATCCATCATATGGAATTGACTGTCCATTGGCAGCATATACATTAAGGCTTTCCCCTTGGGCAAGGAGCTCTTCTAGTGGTCGTGCTGGGTAGTTGGGGATAAATGTCTGTCTCCACGACCTGTCAATGATGCTTACTTGTGAGCCAGAATCAAACAACACTGTAGCTGCATAGCCACTGATAAAACATTTGAGCAAACTTTTTCTGCCTATCAGTGGTGCTGTGCGTATGGTCATGTCAGGGGTTTCTGGTGTTTCTTGGGGGAAATTGTCACCAGCTCTTTTGTCACATCTTTGGCACTTTGAGTAACGCTGCTTACGCGTGGGGGTTATTGGGTGGGACTGGAATTCTAGAACGGCCTCTGGTTGTCCCTCAACAGAGGTCGGTTCCCGTTTCCCTGCTGCCTGGCTCTTTTTAAGCAGCCATCAGCCCGATGTCCTGGGTCCCCACATACAAAACAGTTCTCTAAGCCCTGGTGTAGACAGTTGGTACAGATGGGTATTTTACCCTTCCTTGTGAGAGAGGGTAGGCCTGGTGTGGAGGGAGGAATTTGTCTGGGAATGGATGTAAGAGGGCTGTGTGCTTGCGATTGACCAAGCATTTGGACAGGTACAGACTTTGGGTGGGTTATGTGCATAGCTGTCGTTTGCTGGTCCATTAAAGCTGCAACCATGTTGGTCAGAGACTCAACCTGAGCACTGAGCTGTTGTATTGTCTGGTGTTCTTTCTTGTGCGCAGTTTGCTCTATATCATCCACTCGCACACTGTGTGAATGTGTTGCTTTCTGTCGGAGACCATAACCTAGCCTGCGCTGGTGCTCATTTTCGTCGCTGAGAATCTTCATAACTTGACTGACAATGTCTTCATCAGTCACTTGATTGTTTGAGAGGAGTGGTCTCAACTGTTGTCTGATATCCGTGTGTTTAGACCCTAGGCCCTGGTAAATGGTGTGGAGGAAAACTTCCTGGATGGTTTTCGGGTCATAGTGAATGTCTGTGTTGGCCTGCTTTGACTGAAAGAGGATTTGAGTCCAATCATGCGATACAGAAACTGTTGAGGCGGTTCTTGTTCACTTTGTTTTGCACACATTAGTTCCTGGAACAGTTCCGTACTGGCCTTCTCACCAAGATGAGGCCTGAGGAAGCCCTTGAGTTCATCGATTGTGATGTCATCTTTATGGATGAGCGTATCTTTGAAGGCACCTGGTTTAACTATCCTCAGCACAGCTCGGATCACTTCTGTCCCTGTGAAACCCTCCCTGACTCCCTTGTCTATCTGCTTACAGATACTGCTATATGTGATGTCAGAGCTTTGGTCCCCAATCTGCCCCCATGTATCTTAAACTCCCTACGCTGAAGATGGGACAGGTCCTTTAAAGAAACCATCTTCTCAGTCTCGAACGTAGCTGGGATATGACGTGGCAGTTGGTGTGGCATGGGCTCACCTAGACTGTGATGTGCTGCATTTGCTATATCTTTGTAGTGTTGTAGCCTCTTGCCTAGCTCTTCGTGCATTACTTGGAGCTGGTCCACACTTTGACTGGTGGTGTCTGTGCTACGGTTAGTGTCCTGTATGTTCTGGACTGTGGCTGCTGGAGTAGCAGTATCGTGTCTGGTGTTTGACATATCACTGGTAGCGTAATGTGACCATGGAGTTTGATCTACGATGTTATCTGATGTAGTTGTGAGTGTCTCATGTTCCTGAGTTACACCATTTGCAATGACAACTGTATTACGATCATTAATTATCTTGCGTACCAAATCGTTCAACATTAACAACTGACTCATTCCCCCATCCTCACAACTGAGTAAAGTATCAGAGTTCATATAGTCAAGGATATAATCAACACAACCTTCTTCATCTGTGGACTTCAGATCCGGTGTACTTTGATTGTCAGTTGCGATGTCCCGTGCCAGCTGGTATGCGTCGCTGCCCGAGAGTTTGAACAAGTTCTTTTTGATGTTCCATATGAGTTCTTTGCGTGCGGTGGACATGATGTGTATGATGAAACAGCAGTGCGGTTCCCTTGGAAGAATGAAGACCCTCCTTGGACTCTGATCTCCCCTCGTGGACACCCACCAGCTGTTGTCACGGCTGTAATCACATCACCTCGCCTTGGCCTTGTGGTTCTGATATCACTGGATCTGCTCCCCTTGATGTGCTGGTCTCTCGGTGTGTGCTTCATTATCTAACAGGGATGTATTGCTAAATGTGATTTTGAGGGAATCCACATGGCTATGATGTTGCAGGTTAAAGGACTGACTGTGATGTTGCATATCAAAGGTCTGACTGTGATGTTGCAGATAAAATGACTGACTGTGATGTTGCATATCAAAGGACTGACTGTGATGTTGCAGATAAAAGGACTGACTGTGAAGTTGCATATCAAAGGCGTGACTGTGATGTTGCAGATAAAAGGACTGACTGTGATGTTGCAGATAAAAGGACTGATTGTGATGTTGCAGATAAAAGGACTGACTGTGATGTTGCATATCAAAGGACTGACTCTGATGTTGCAAATTAAAGGACTGATTGTGACGTCTCCTTTGATCATTTGAATCCTGTCCTGTAGATTACAATGGACAGGACATTTGATTAGATTTTTTAAAACTATATTATACACCCACATTTTGAAATATATTATAATATACATAGATACAGTATATATATATATATATATATATATATATATATACATATATATACGTGTATAACTCTTCAGAAACTCTCTGCTCTTTGCAATGTTCCTACGTCTTCATACTTTGTGCTAGACACTTCATTTAAACTTTAAACGGGTCTAAAGACTTTCAGCTATTTACCTTGTATATAGTTTTTTCATATCTTGTACAGTTTTGAATAATCAAAGTTTAAGTTTTATTTTGGATTTTATAATGGGACACTGCAGGAGTGGGCTTTCATCTGCTCTGCTTTCCTACATTAGTTTTTTTACTTTTTCTTTGGTAGGTCCCACGTCTTTCTCTTCAAACAGTCGATTCATGGCTCGTTTGTAGATCATTTCGTGCTCTTTCACACGTAGTGTCCCAGACCCTTGGGTTCACCTCAAGAGGCAGAAGTACCAAGTCCTGGACTTGGTACTTCTGCCTCTTGAGGTGGTGGTTGCAGTCGGACATTTGTAGACATTTTTACAGTAATGTTAAATGCCTAGAAGTGTGGTTGCAGTCGTACATCTCTGTAAATGCAGCCTTGAGGTGCTGAATTATTTTGGCCTGTTCTCGGATAATGAAATTCCTATGAGCCACTTCATCCTGTAAAGTCGCCACCATATTCCTCAAGTATATAGTCTCCATTAACTGTGGATAGTATACTTTTTTCTTCCTTTTCTTCTTCTTCTTCTCGCTCCAGGCAAAATGACGAGGTCTGGGACCTTGGGTTCAGGGTCAGAGACGTCCACTTCAGGGTCTGGGACCTCGGGTTCAGGGTCTGGAACCTCGGGTTCAGGGTCTGGGACCTCGGGTTCAGGGTCACCGACGTCCACTTGGGCAACATTGCGTACAAGGACCCGGTCACCTGGCTGAAGAGTCGCACCTCTGTTCCTTCTATCATAATAATGTTTGCCTTTAGCACTTGACTGC
This sequence comes from Hippoglossus stenolepis, assembly GCF_022539355.2. Lineage (NCBI taxonomy): Eukaryota > Metazoa > Chordata > Actinopteri > Pleuronectiformes > Pleuronectidae > Hippoglossus > Hippoglossus stenolepis. The sequence continues at coordinate 11,243,985 of NC_061506.1, forward strand.
TGGCTGTTTGTGCTCGCTATCCTGTATGCCTCGACCATTTTCTCTGCCCATATTTCTGCGTACCCTGTTGGTGTTTTTGTTTCTTCCTCTGCCACCAACCCGAAGAGAAGGTCAACAGGAAGACGTGGACGGTGACCGTATAACAGAAAATATGGCGAGTAGCCTGTCGACTCGTGCTTGGTACAATTATATGCATGAATGACATGAGGCAGGTGATCCTTCCAGCTTCTCTTTCTCACCTAGGGTTCTGAGCATTTGCAACAGAGTTCTATTGAACCTCTCTGCAGGGTTGCCTTGTGGATGATAAGGGGAGGTCCTGGAATGGTTCACACCGGACAACTGTCTGAGAGCTCTGAACAGTTCATTTTCAAACTCCCGGCCCGGTGCAGTTTAGAAGGGTATCCAAACCGAGGGACGAAGTCATTAAAAATCTTGTCAGCAGCAGTTTTGCCGGCCTTGTTTCTGGTGGGGTATGCTTGGGCAAACCTAGTAAAGTGATCAACTACCACCAGGATATACTCGTATCCACCCCGGCTGGTCTCAAGGTGAAGAAAGTCTATACAGACGAGCTCAAGAGGCGAGTTTGATGTTACACTTCCCATAGGTGCACTGTCATTTAAAGCTGGCTTTTTCCGCTTTATACACTGACACTTCCTGGTGATGTACTCTTCAATGTCCTTACTCATAAAAGGCCAATAAAAACGCTCTCTTGCAAGACTAAGAACTCTCTCGACACCAACATGTCCCATGTTGTCGTGCAAGTGCGTGAGGGCTGTCTGTCTATAGGTGGCTGGCAAGACTAGTTGTTTGGGACCAAGTCTTTTCCTGTATAGGAGGCCATTTTCTATATACAGCCTGCTCCACTCTCTTGAGAGTTTTCTTGTGTGTTTGTCCAAAGACCTGCGTCTGTCGTCAGTCAGTTCTGTGTCATTCTCTTTTAACTCATAAATTTTCCCAATGACAGGATCTTTTCGCTGCTCGCCTACCAGTTCATTATGGTCAATTACAGGGAAAGGTTCTGTGTGTGTCTGTTGTTGAGAGGTGATGTTAAGGCTGGCTACCCATGCTACTTCCCCCTGTTGGGCTGTTCTAGAACCCTCCCAGGTGGTGCACACTGCCTCCTCTGACAATCCCTCTGAACACTGACTCATGTAGGATTGATATCATGGGGACAACGAGAAAGGGTATGTGGTATATTCAGCTAACATAGATTGTTAATGACATGTTCATGATTAGGGGGCCCCTCGTTAATGACATGTTCATGGTTAGGGGGCCCCTCGTTTCCTGACTCTCAGATGAATCTAATTATTATTCGATATGATACTCGTTAAGTTCTCTTTGACCTGGAGAAACTCTCTTTGACCTGTTAGATAGAGGGATTTCCATCTTTAAGTAGGAAGTAGATAGAGGGGTTTCCATCTTTAAGTAGGAAGCATGTTTTGTATTAAAGGCCCCTATGTATGACGTCATTTTATCTTATTTCCTGGGCGGAAACAACTTCCCTATATGAAGGCTTGTCCGGCACCGGCGAGGTAGACTTCTGCATTGGCCGAGAACGTCTCCGGGTATACCTAGGTACCTCTCCTGACCTGTAACTTCTGTGTAATAAACCTTATTATACAAACAAGAATGGTGTCCACGGAGATTCCTTCATCATCATCTTCAACATCACTACTGCTTAAATATACGACAGGTATCTGCATCAATATTCAGTTTGCCTGTGTAATGGCAGAATTTGCATTTGTGTAATGTTTAATAGAAGAACAGATGTGTATGTAGAAGAAAGTATGAACAAATGTTTTCTGTGACTTACAAGAGTTGCAGAGGGGACTATAAGTGTTTATGGCCCCCACATGTGTGACTTAGCAAATGGTCACAGCAGGGGTTACTTAGTGTGTCTGATAGAGATGGGTGAGGGGAACTCTGCATTGTATACAGGACTGGGGTCTTTTGATGTTGTACATGAAGATAGGGGATCTCGGAGACAGATTGTCTCACACCAGAAGTCACACCAGGGGTCTAGGACGGAGATCTGAGACAGGAACTCTGCCCAACCTGGTCAGAGATCTGTGCTCATTCTATACACATTACACTAGGTGGCTGTGTGGGGTGAGCCCACCTGCAGGTGTTAGAATTGAACTTTCTGAGAGACAATGTTATGTGTGTATCATTATACAATAGAAATTGCCACCACACCTGGCTTGTATCTTATTTCAAAGTGAAAGTCTGAAAGCTGACCAACCCAGCGATGTCCTACTGCATTAAGCTTAGCCGTGCTCATTACGTAAGTCAGGGGATTGTTATCGGTGAAGATCGTGAAGTGAGGGGCATAAAACAGGTAGTCCCTAAATTGATCACAAACTGCCCACTTTAAGGCTAAGAACTCAAGCTTACCACTTTGGAGATGGTAACTCTGCTCTGCTGGTGTCAACGTGCGAGACCCATAACCAATCACCCTCATCTTCCCGTCCTGGTTCTGGTAGAGGATTGCTCCCAGACCTTGTTGAGAGGCATCGGTGTGAAGTATAAAGGGTTGGTTGAAGTCTGGGTACCCTAGCACTGGTGGGTTTGTTGGAATGTTTATGAGGCGCTCAAGAATCAGCTGGTGTTGATTATTCCATTCCACTGGGGTACGTGAAAGCAGTTGAGGGCCCTTTGTTTTCCCCCTGACAGGCTTGGGTTGTGGCGAATTGGGCTTTACCTGGAGCAGCTCATATAGTGGTCTTGCTATACGTGAGAAGTCTTGTATGTATGCTCGGTAATAGCTAAGGAAACCTAGCAGCCTCCAAACATCTCCTGCTGTCCGTGGAGTTTTCTCCTTCAATGCTTGAACTGCCTCAACATCTTTTGGATCCACTCTCACTCCATTTGCAGACACCAGCCGACCAACGTACCTGACCTCATTGCGAAATAACTCACACTTTTCTGGCCTCAACTTAACCCCGTGGCACTGTAGGGCTTGGAGTACACGATGCAGCACCTCAACATGCTCTTCGAATGACCTCGAGAAGCAGAGGACATCATCGAGATAAGGGATGCAACACTCATCCCTCAGCGTCTCAAGCATTTCCTCCATGCTTCTTTGGAAGGCTGCTGGTGCATTTGACAACCCGAACGGTATTCTGACCCATTCGTATAAACCCCAAGGGTCCTGAAGGCAGTGATATGTCTCGAACCTTCAGCAATAAAGCCTTGGTGGTAGGCTTTGCCCTGGTCTAAGATGGAAAACACCTTCAGATCCGGTGTACTTTGATTGTCAGTTGCGATGTCCCGTGCCAGCTGGTATGCGTCGCTGCCCGAGAGTTTGAACAAGTTCTTTTTGATGTTCCATACGAGTTCTTTGCGTGCGGTGGACATGATGTGTATGATGAAACAGCAGTGCGGTTCCCTTGGAAGAATGAAGACCCTCCTTGGACTCTGATCTCCCCTCGTGGACACCCACCAGCTGTTGTCACGGCTGTAATCACGTCACCTCGCCTTGGCCTGGTGGTTCTGATATCACTGGATCTGCTCCCCTTGATGTGCTGGTCTCTCGGTGTACGCTTCATTATCTAACAGGGATGTCTTGCTAAATGTGATTTTGAGGGAATCCACATGGCTATGATGTTGCAGGTCAAAGGACTGACTGTGATGTTGCATATCAAAGTTCTGACTGTGATGTTGCAGAAAAAAAGGACTGACTATGATGTTGCATATCAAAGGACTGACTGTGATGTTGCAGATAAAACGACTGACTGTGATGTTGCATATCAAAGGACTGACTGTGATGTTGCAGATAAAAGGACTGACTGTGATGTTGCAGATAAAAGGACTGATTGTGATCTTGCAGATTAAAGGACTGGTGACGTCTCCTTTGATCATTTGAATCCTGTCCTGTACATTACAATGGACAGGACATTTGATTCGATTTTTTAAAACTATATTATACACTCACATTTTGAAATATATTATAATATACATAGATACAGTGTATATATATTTATATATATATATACATATATACTCTTCAGAAACTCTCTGCTCTTTGCAATGTTCCTACGTCTTCATACTTTGTGCTAGACACTTCATTTAATCTTTAAACGGGTCTAAAGACTTTTAGCTATTTACTTTGTATATAGTTTTTTCATATCTTGTACAGTTTTGAATAATCAAAGTTTAAGTTTTATTTTGGATTTTATAATGGGACACTGCAGGAGTGGGCTTTCATCTGCTCTGCTTTCCTACATTAGTTTTTTTACTTTTTCTTTGGTAGGTCCCATGTCTTTCTCTTCAAACAGTCGATTCATGGCTCGTTTGTAGATCATTTCGTGCTCTTTCACACACAGTGTCCGAGACCCTTGGGTTCACCTCAAGAGGCAGAAGTACCAGGTCCAGGACTTGGTACTTCTGCCTCTTGAGGTGGTGGTTGCAGTCGGACATTTGTAGACATTTTTACAGTAATGTTAAATGCCTAGAAGTGTCCGGCTCATTCTAACTGATCTGGACATTTGTAGGCATTTTACAATAATGTTAAGTGCCTACAAATGTCCAGCCAATCAGAATTGGCCGGACATTTGTAGACATTTTTACAGTAATGTTAAATGCCTACAAGTGTCCGACTCATTCTAGCTCACTGACATATGAGTCAGTGAGCTCCAGGACCCATGGACCCATGGGAGATAGAAGGACAGATAGATAGATAGATAGATAGATAGATAGATAGATAGATAGATAGATAGATAGATAGATAGATAGATAGATAGATAGATAGATAGATAGATAGATAGATAGATAGATAGATAGATAGATAGATAGATAGATAGATAGATAGATAGATAGATAGATAGATAGATAGATAGATAGATAGACAGATAGATAGAAGGATAGATAGATAGAAGGACAGATAGATAGAAGGTAGATAGATAGATAGATAGATAGATAGATAGATAGATAGATAGATAGATAGATAGATAGATAGATAGATAGATAGATAGATAGAAGGACAGATAGATAGATAGAAGGATAGATAGAAGGACAGATAGTTCGATAGAAGGATAGATAGATAGAAGGATAGATAGATAGAAGGATAGATATATAGATAGAAGGATAGATAGATAGATAGATAGATAGATAGATAGATAGATAGATAGATAGATAGAAGGACAGATAGATAGATGGAGGTGGTCCTTCTAGTCTGACACTTGGAAATATTTCCCTGATCTGACACTTAGTCAAATTTCCCTCATCTGCCTGAGTCAGAGCAGAACCTCCACAGGCCCACTTGGAAATATATTTCACTCATCTGACACTTGGAATTCACTGATCTGACACCACTTTGAATATTTTCACCCATCTGACACTTAGTCAAATTTCACTCATCTGCCTGAGTCAGTGAGCTCCAGGACCAGTGCTTCACCTCCACTGCCTGAGTCAGTGAGCTCCAGGACCCATGGACCCATGGAGCACCTCCACTGCCTGAGTCAGTGAGCTCCAGGACCCACGGACCACCTCCACTATTTGTAGGCATTTTACTCTAATGTTAAATGCCTAGAAGTGTCCCAAGTATTCTCTGACCTGGACATTTGTAGGCATTTTACTATAATGTTAAGTGCCTACAATTGTCCCAAGTATTCTCTGACCTGGACATTTGTAGGCATTTTACTATAATGTTAAATGCCTACAAATGTTCCATCTTATCAGAATTTCCCGGACATTTGTAGGCATTTTACTCTAATGTTAAATGCCAAGAAGTGTCCGGCTCATTCTAACTGACCTGGACATTTGTAGGCATTTTACTATAATGTTAAGTGCCTACAAGTGTCCCAAGTATTCTCTGACCTGGACATTATTAGGCATTTTACTATAATGTTAAATGCCTACAAATGTCCCAGCTTATCAGAATTTCCCGGACATTTGTAGGCATTTTACTCTAATGTTAAATGCCTAGAAGTGTCCGGCTCATTCTTACTGACCTGGACATTTGTAGGCATTTTACTATAATGTTAAATGCCTACAAGTGTCCGGCTCATTCTAAGTGACCTGGGCATTTGTAGGCATTTTACTATAATGTTAAATGCCTACAAATGTCCCAGCCAATCACAATTGGCCGGGACATTTGTAGGCAATTTTACTGTAATTATAAATGCCTACAAGTGTCCGGCTCATTCTAAGTGACCTAGACATTTGTAGGCATTTTACTATAATGTTAAGTGCCTACAAGTGTCCCAAGTATTCTCCATCCCTAAGCACAAGTGTCTGGGACATTTGTAGGCATTTTGCTACAATGACAAGTGCCTACAAATTTCCCAGCTTATCAGAATTTCCCGGACATTCATTCTAAGTGACCTGGACATTTGTAGGCATTTTACTCTAATGTTAAATGCCTACAAGTGTCTGGCTCATTCTAAGTGACCTGGATATTTGTAGGCATTTGTCTGTAATTTGTCAGTAATTTGTCCGTATGGCATTTTTACAGTAATGTTAAATGCCTACAAGTGTTCGACTCATTCTAGCTCACTGACATTTGAGTTAGTGAGCTCCAGGACCAGTGCACCATCTCCACTGCCTGGGTCAGTGAGCTCCAGGACCCATGAACCCATGGGAGATAGAAGGACAGATAGATAGAAGGACAGATAGATAGAAGGATAGATAGATAGATAGATAGATAGATAGATAGATAGATAGATAGATAGATAGATAGATAGATAGATAGAAAGACAGATAGATAGAAGGATATATATATAGATAGAAGGATATATAGATAGATAGAAGGATAGATAGATAGAAAGAAAGATATATAGATAGAAGGATATATATATATATATATATAGATAGAAGGATAGATAGATAGATAGAAGGACAGATAGATAGATGGAGGTGGTCCTTCTAGTCTGACACTTGGAAATATTTCCCTGAAATTTCACTCATCTGCCTGAGTCAGTGAGCTCCAGGACCAGTGCTTCACCTCCACTGCCTGAGTCAGTGAGCTCCAGGACCCATGGACCCATGGACCACCTCCACTGCCTGAGTCAGTGAGCTCCAGGACCCACGGACCACCTCCACTATTTGTAGGCATTTTACTCTAATGTTAAATGCCTAGAAGTGTCCGGCTCATTCTAACTGACCTGGATATTTGTAGGCATTTTACTATAATGTTAAGTGCCTACAATTGTCCCAAGTATTCTCTGACCTGGACATTTGTAGGCATTTTACTATAATGTTAAGTGCCTACAAGTGTCCCAAGAATTCTCCATCCCTAAGCACAAGTGTCTGGGACATTTCTAGTCATTTTGCTACAATGATAAGTGCCTACAAGTGTCCGGCTCATTCTAAGTGACATGGACATTTGTAGGCATTTTACTATAATGTTAAATGCCTACAAATGTCACAGCCAATCACAATTGGCCGGACATTTGTAGGCATTTTTACTGTAATGTTAAATGCCTACAAGTGTCCGACTCATTCTAAGTGTCCTGGACATTTGTAGTCATTTTACTCTAATGTTAAATGCCTAGAAGTGTCCAGCTCATTCTAAGTGACCTGGACATTTGTAGGCATTTTACTCTAATGTTAAATGCCAACAAGTGTCCGGCTCATTCTACGTGACCTGGACATTTGTAGGCATTTTTACTGTAATCTTAAATGCCTACAAGTGTCCGGCTCATTCTAAGTGACCTGGACATTTGTAGGCCTTTTGGTTCAATGTTAAGTGCCTAGAAGTGTCCGGCTCATTCTAAGTGACATGGACATTTGTAGGCATTTTACTATAATGTTAAGTGCCTACAAGTGTCCCAAGTATTCTCTGACCTGGACATTATTAGGCATTTTACTATAATGTTAAATGCCTACAAATGTCCCAGCTTATCAGAATTTTCCTGGACATTTGTAGGCATTTTACTCTAATGTTAAATGCCTAGAAGTATCTGGCTCATTCTTACTGACCTGGACATTTGTAGGCATTTTACTATAATGTTAAGTGCCTACAAGTGTCCCAAGTATTCTCTGACCTGGACATTTGCAGGCATTGTTCTATAATGTTAAATGCCTACAATTGTCCCAGCCAATCACAATTGGCGGGACATTTGTAGGCATTTTTACTGTAATGTTAAATGCCTACAAGTGTCCGGCTCATTCTAACTGACCTAGACATTTGTAGGCATTTTACTATAATGTTAAGTGCCTACAATTGTCCCAAGTATTCTCTGACCTGGACATTTGTAGGCATTTTACTATAATGTTAAATGCCTACAAATGTTCCATCTTATCAGAATTTCCCGGACATTTGTAGGCATTTTACTCTAATGTTAAATGCCAAGAAGTGTCCGGCTCATTCTAACTGACCTGGACATTTGTAGGCATTTTACTATAATGTTAAGTGCCTACAAGTGTCCCAAGTATTCTCTGACCTGGACATTATTAGGCATTTTACTATAATGTTAAATGCCTACAAATGTCCCAGCTTATCAGAATTTCCCGGACATTTGTAGGCATTTTACTCTAATGTTAAATGCCTAGAAGTGTCCGGCTCATTCTTACTGACCTGGACATTTGTAGGCATTTTACTATAATGTTAAATGCCTACAAGTGTCCGGCTCATTCTAAGTGACCTGGGCATTTGTAGGCATTTTACTATAATGTTAAATGCCTACAAATGTCCCAGCCAATCACAATTGGCCGGGACATTTGTAGGCAATTTTACTGTAATTATAAATGCCTACAAGTGTCCGGCTCATTCTAAGTGACCTAGACATTTGTAGGCATTTTACTATAATGTTAAGTGCCTACAAGTGTCCCAAGTATTCTCCATCCCTAAGCACAAGTGTCTGGGACATTTGTAGGCATTTTGCTACAATGACAAGTGCCTACAAATTTCCCAGCTTATCAGAATTTCCCGGATATTCATTCTAAGTGACCTGGACATTTGTAGGCATTTTACTCTAATGTTAAATGCCTACAAATGTCACAGCTTATCAGAATTTCCCGGACATTTGTAGGCATTTTACTCTAATGTTAAATGCCTACAAGTGTCCGGCTCATTCTAACTGACCTGGACATTTGTAGGCATTTTGCTATAATGTTAAATGCCTACAAGTGTCTGGCTCATTCTAAGTGACCTGGATATTTGTAGGCATTTGTCTGTAATTTGTCCGTAATTTGTCCGTATGGCATTTTTACAGTAATGTTAAATGCCTACAAGTGTTCGACTCATTCTAGCTCACTGACATTTGAGTTAGTGAGCTCCAGGACCAGTGCACCATCTCCACTGCCTGGATCAGTGAGCTCCAGGACCCATGGACCCATGGGAGATAGAAGGACAGATAGATAGAAGGACAGATAGATAGAAGGATAGATAGATAGATAGATAGATAGATAGATAGATAGATAGATAGATAGATAGATAGATAGATAGATAGATAGAAGGACAGATAGATAGAAGGATATATATATAGATAGAAGGATATATAGATAGATAGAAGGATAGATAGATAGAAAGAAAGATATATAGATAGAAGGATATATATATATATATATATATATATATAGATAGATAGAAGGATAGATAGATAGATAGAAGGACAGATAGATAGATGGAGGTGGTCCTTCTAGTCTGACACTTGGAAATATTTCCCTGAAATTTCACTCATCTGCCTGAGTCAGTGAGCTCCAGGACCAGTGCTTCACCTCCACTGCCTGAGTCAGTGAGCTCCAGGACCCATGGACCCATGGACCACCTCCACTGCCTGAGTCAGTGAGCTCCAGGACCCATGGACCACCTCCACTGCCTGGGTCAGTGAGCTCCAGGACCCATGGACCACCTCCACTATTTGTAGGCATTTTACTATAATGTTAAATGCCTACAAATGTCCCAGCTTATCAGAATTGTCCGGACATTTGTAGGCATTTTACTGTAATGTTAAGTGCCTACAAGTGTCCCAAGTATTCTCTGACCTGAACATTTGTAGGCATTGTACTATAATGTTAAATGGCTACAAGTGTCCGGCTCATTCTAAGTGACCTGGACATTTGTAGGCATTTTTACTGTAATGTTAAATGCCTACAAGTGTCCGGCTCATTCTAAGTGACCTGGACATTTGTAGGCATTTTGCTTCAATGTTAGGTACCTAGAAGTGTCCGGCTCATTCTAATTGACCTGGAGATTTGTAGGCAGTTTACTATAATGTTAAGTGCCTACAAGTGTCCCAAGTATTCTCTGACCTGGACATTTGTAGGCATTGTACTATAATGTTAAATGGCTACAAGTGTCCGGCTCATTCTAAGTGACCTGGACATTTGTAGGCATTTTGCTTCAATGTTAGGTACCTAGAAGTGTCCGGCTCATTCTAATTGACCTGGAGATTTGTAGGCAGTTTACTATAATGTTAAGTGCCTACAAGTGTCCCAAGTATTCTCTGACCTGGACATTTGTAGGCATTTTACTATAATGTTAAATGCCTACAAGTGTCCCACTCATTCTAGCTCACTGACATTTGAGTCAGTGAGCTCAAGGACCCACAGACCACCTCCAGTGCTTGAGTCAGTGAGCTCCAGGACCCACGGACCACCTCCACAGCCTCAGTCAGTGAGCTCCAGGACCCGTGCACCACCTCCATTGCCTGAGTCAGTGAGCTCCAAGACCCATGGACCCATGGGAGATAGAAGGACAGATAGAAGGACAGATAGATAGAAGGATAGATAGATAGAAGGATAGATAGATAGATAGAATGACAGATAGATAGATGGAGGTGGTCCTTCTAGTCTGACACTTCAGGAATAGGCATTTTACTATAATGTTAAATGCCTACAAATGTCCAGCCAATCAGAATTGGCCGGACATTTGAAGACATTTTTGCAGTAATGTTAAATGCTTACAAGTGTCCGACTCATTCTAGCTCACTGACATTTGAGTCAGTGAGCTCCAGGACCCACGGACCACCTCCACTGCCTGAGTCAGTGAGCTCCAGGACCAGTGCACCACCTCCACTGCCTGGGTCAGTGAGCTCCAGGACCCATGGACCCATGGGAGATAGAAGGACAGATAGATAGAAGGATAGATAGAAGGATAGATAGATAGATAGAAGGATAGATAGATAGATAGAATATATATATATATATATATATATATATATATATATATGGACCACCTCCACTGCCTTTTTCAGTGAGCTCCATGACCCAAGGACCACCTCCACTATTTGTATATCGTCCAAAATTTTTGAAAAAAAAAGAAAAAAAGTAATACTTTGTATTGTTTTTAAAATATGTTAAAAACGTCAAAAAGTCGCGAGAAAGCACCTAAAAACTCAGTTTTATATTTCGTCCAAAATATGAGAAAAAAAATGAAAAAAAGTCATACCTTGGTATGTCGTCCAAAATATGTTAAAAACGTCAAAATGTCACTAGAAAGCACCTAAAAACACAGTTTTATATTTCGTCCAAAATATGAGAAAAAAAAATGAAAAAAAGTCATACTTTGGTATGTCGTCCAAAATATGTTAAAAATGTCAAAATGTCGCTAGAAAGCACCTAAAAACACAGTTTTGTATATCGTCCAAAATATGAGAAAAAAAGAAAAAGTCATACTTTGGTATGTCGTCCAAAATATGTTAAAAATGTCATAAGGTCGCTAGAAAGCACCTAAAAACACAGTTTTGTATTTTGTAAAAAAAATGAAAAAAAGTCATACTTTGGTATGTCGTCCAAAAAATGTTAAAAACGTCAAAATGTCGCTAGAAAGCACCTAAAAACTCAGTTTTGTATTTTGTCCAAAATATGAGAAAAAAAAAGTCATACATTGGTATTTCGTCCAAAATATGTTAAAAACGTCAAAAAGTCGCTAGGAAGCACCTAAAAACACAATTTTGTATTTCGTCCAAAATATGAGAAAAAAAAATGAAAAAAAGTCATACTTTGGTATGTCGTCCAAAATATGTTAAAAACGTCAAAAAGTCGCTAGAAAGCACCTAAAATCTCAGTTTTATATTTCGTCTAAAATTTGAGAAAAAAAAAAGAAAAAAAGTAATACTTTGGTATGTCGTCCAAAATATGTTAAAAACGTCAAAATGTTGCTAGAAAGCACCTAAAAACACAGTTTTGTATATTGTCCAAAATATGAGAAAAAAAAAGTAAAAAAAGTCATACTTTGGTATGTCGTCCAAAATATGTTGAAAACGTCGAAATGTCGCTAGAAAGCACCTAAAAACTCAGTTTTGTATTTGGTCCAAAATATGAGAAAAAAAAAGTAAAAAAAGTCATACATTGGTATGTCGTCCAAAATATGTTAAAAACGTCAAAATGTCGCAAGAAAGCACCTAAAAACTCAGTTTTGTATTTCGTCCATAAAATGAGAAAAAAAAATGAAAAAAAGTCATACTTTGGTATGTCGTCCAACATATGTTAAAGCTCTCCCCTGCGGCCCTTGGTGGCTCAGCCCGGTTTTCAAAGTTCTGCCAGTTACAGGTCCAAAGATGATGCCAGAGGCCAGTTGATCCTGAAATCCACACAGGTGCAGTTCGGTCCCTGAACCACCCAGGGACGCTATATTCGCAGCAGAGCTTAAGGCCGGCACCCAGGAGGAGCATGAAAAATCTGGTGGCTCTACCTCAACCAGAAGTAAAAAAAAAACCTCTAACTGTTGTCTCAGCTGCTGACTACACAGACGGCCTGTACTGAATGGACACTGAAAAGGGCCACTGTCTGGGCCCCTTAGCAGCGAGAGGTCTGAAATTTTGGATGAGCTCTCCCCTGCGGCCCTTGGTGGCTCAGCCCGGTTTTCAAAGTTCTGCCAGTTACAGGTCCAAAGATGATGCCAGAGGCCAGTTGATCCTGAAATCCACACAGGTGCAGTTCGGTCCCTGAACCACCCAGGGACGCCATATTTGCAGCAGAGCTTAAGCCTGGCACCCAGGAGGTGCATGAAAAATCTGGTGGCTCTAACTCAACCAGAAGTAAAAAAAAACTCTAACTTTTGTCTCAGCTGCTGACTGCACAGACGGCCTGTACTGAATGGACACTGAAAAGGGCCACTGTCTGGGCCCCTTAGCAGCGAGAGGTCTGAAATTTTGGATGAGCTCTCCCCTACGGCCCTTGGTGGCTCAGCCCGGTTTTCAAAGTTCTGCCAGTTACAGGTCCAAAGATGATGCCAGAGGCCAGTTGATCCTGAAATCCACACAGGTGCAGTTCGGTCCCTGAACCACCCAGGGACGCTATATTCGCAGCAGAGCTTAAGGCCGGCACCCAGGAGGTGCATGAAAATCTGGTGGCTCTACCTCAACCAGAAGTAAAAAAACCTCTAACTGTTGTCTCAGCTGCTGACTGCACAGACGGCCTGTACTGAATGGACACTGAAAAGGGCCACTGTCTGGGCCCCTTAGCAGCGAGAGGTCTGAAATTTTGGATGAGCTCTCCCCTACGGCCCTTGGTGGCTCAGCCCGGTTTTCAAAGTTCTGCCAGTTACAGGTCCAAAGATGATGCCAGAGGCCAGTTGATCCTGAAATCCACACAGGTGCAGTTCGGTCCCCGAACCACCCAGGGATCCCATATTCGCAGCACAGCTTAGGCTTGGCACACAGGAGGTGCATGAAAAATCTGGTGGCTCTACCTCAACCAGAAGTTAAAAAAACTCTAAATGTTGTCTCAGCTGCTGACTGCACAGACGGCCTGTACTGAATGGACACTGAAAAGGGCCTCTGTCTGGGCCCCTTAAGAGCGAGAGGTCTGAAATTTTGGATGAGCTCTCCCCTACGGCCCTTGGTGGCTCAGCCCGGTTTTCAAAGTTCTGCCAGTTACAGGTCCAAAGATGATGCCAGAGGCCAGTTGATCCTGAAATCCACACAGGTGCAGTTCGGTCCCCGAACCACCCAGGGATCCCATATTCGCAGCACAGCTTAGGCTTGGCACACAGGAGGTGCATGAAAAATCTGGTGGCTCTACCTCAACCAGAAGTAAAAAAAAAACCTCTAACTGTTGTCTCAGCTGCTGACTACACAGACGGCCTGTACTGAATGCAGACTGAAAAGGGCCACTGTCTGGGCCCCTTAGCAGCGAGAAGTCTGAAATTTTGGATGAGCTCTCCCCTGCGGCCCTTGGTGGCTCAGCCCGGTTTTCAAAGTTCTGCCAGTTACAGGTCCAAAGATGATGCCAGAGGCCAGTTGATCCTGAAATCCACACAGGTGCAGTTCGGTCCCTGAACCACCCAGGGACGCTATATTCGCAGCAGAGCTTAAGGCCGGCACCCAGGAGGTGCATGAAAATCTGGTGGCTCTACCTCAACCAGAAGTTAAAAAACCCTCTAACTGTTGTCTCAGCTGCTGACTGCACAGACGGCCTGTACTGAATGGACACTGAAAAGGCCACTGTCTGGCCTGTATAAATTTGATGAGCTCTCCCCTACCCTGCCCCCAGTTCGCAAGATCCAAGTGCAGCAGTCTGCAGATGCACCCAGGAAATGCCAGATGAAAATCTGGTGGCTCTACCTCCCAGAAGTAAAAACTCTAACTGTTGTCTCAGCTGCTGACTGCACAGACGGCCTGTACTGAATGGACACTGAAAAGGGCCACTGTCTGGGCCCCTTAGCAGCGAGAGGTCTGAAATTTTGGATGAGCTCTCCCCTACGGCCCTTGGTGGCTCAGCCCGGTTTTCAAAGTTCTGCCAGTTACAGGTCCAAAGATGATGCCAGAGGCCAGTTGATCCTGAAATCCACACAGGTGCAGTTCGGTCCCTGAACCACCCAGGGACGCCATATTTGCAGCAGAGCTTAAGCCTGGCACCCAGGAGGTGCATGAAAAATCAGGGGGCTCTAGCTCAACCGGAAGAAAAAAAAATTCTAACTTTTGTCTCAGTTGCTGACTGCACAGACGGCCTGTACTGAATGGACACTGAAAAGGGCCACTGTCTGGGCCCCTTAGCAGCGAGAGGTCTGAAATTTTGGATGAGCTCTCCCCTACGGCCCTTGGTGGCTCAGCCCGGTTTTCAAAGTTCTGCCAGTTACAGGTCCAAAGATGATGCCAGAGGCCAGTTGATCCTGAAATCCACACAGGTGCAGTTCGGTCCCCGAACCACCCAGGGACCCCATATTCGCAGCACAGTTTAAGCTTGGCACACAGGAGGTGCATGAAAAATCAGGGGCTCTAGCTCAACCGGAAGTAAAAAAAATTCTAACTTTTGTCTCAGCTGCTGACTGCACAGACGGCCTGTACTGAATGGACACTGAAAAGGGCCACTGTCTGGGCCCCTTAGCAGCGAGAGGTCTGAAATTTTGGATGAGCTCTCCCCTGCGGCCCTTGGTGGCTCAGCCCGGTTTTCAAAGTTCTGCCAGTTACAGGTCCAAAGATGATGCCAGAGGCCAGTTGATCCTGAAATCCACACAGGTGCAGTTCGGTCCCTGAACCACCCAGGGACGCTATATTCGCAGCAGAGCTTAAGGCCGGCACCCAGGAGGTGCATGAAAAATCTGGTGGCTCTACCTCAACCAGAAGTAAAAAAACCTCTAACTGTTGTCTCAGCTGCTGACTACACAGACGGCCTGTACTGAATGGACACTGAAAAGGGCCTCTGTCTGGGCCCCTTAGCAGCGAGAGGTCTGAAATTTTGGATGAGCTCTCCCCTACGGCCCTTGGTGGCTCAGCCCGGTTTTCAAAGTTCTGCCAGTTACAGGTCCAAAGATGATGCCAGAGGCCAGTTGATCCTGAAATCCAAACAGGTGCAGTTCGGTCCCTGAACCACCCAGGGACGCCATATTTGCAGCAGAGCTTAAGCCTGGCACCCAGGAGGTGCATGAAAAATCAGGGGGCTCTAGCTCAACCGGAAGAAAAAAAAAAATTCTAACTTTTGTCTCAGTTGCTGACTGCACAGACGGCCTGTACTGAATGGACACTGAAAAGGGCCACTGTCTGGGCCCCTTAGCAGCGAGAGGTCTGAAATTTTGGATGAGCTCTCCCCTATGGCCCTTGGTGGCTCAGCCCGGTTTTCAAAGTTCTGCCAGTTACAGGTCCAAAGATGATGCCAGAGGCCAGTTGATCCTGAAATCCACACAGGTGCAGTTCGGTCCCCGAACCACCCAGGGATCCCATATTCGCAGCACAGCTTAGGCTTGGCACACAGGAGGTGCATGAAAAATCTGGTGGCTCTACCTCAACCAGAAGTAAAAAAAAAACCTCTAACTGTTGTCTCAGCTGCTGACAACACAGACGGCCTGTACTGAATGGACACTGAAAAGGGCCTCTGTCTGGGCCCCTTAGCAGCGAGAGGTCTGAAATTTTGGATGAGCTCTCCCCTACGGCCCTTGGTGGCTCAGCCCGGTTTTCAAAGTTCTGCCAGTTACAGGTCCAAAGATGATGCCAGAGGCCAGTTGATCCTGAAATCCAAACAGGTGCAGTTCGGTCCCTGAACCACCCAGGGACGCCATATTTGCAGCAGAGCTTAAGCCTGGCACCCAGGAGGTGCATGAAAAATCAGGGGGCTCTAGCTCAACCGGAAGTAAAAAAAAAAATTCTAACTTTTGTCTCAGTTGCTGACTGCACAGACGGCCTGTACTGAATGGACACTGAAAAGGGCCACTGTCTGGGCCCCTTAGCAGCGAGAGGTCTGAAATTTTGGATGAGCTCTCCCCTACGGCCCTTGGTGGCTCAGCCCGGTTTTCAAAGTTCTGCCAGTTACAGGTCCAAAGATGATGCCAGAGGCCAGTTGATCCTGAAATCCACACAGGTGCAGTTCGGTCCCTGAACCACCCAGGGACGCTATATTCGCAGCAGAGCTTAAGGCCGGCACCCAGGAGGTGCATGAAAAATCTGGTGGCTCTACCTCAACCAGAAGTAAAAAAAAAACCTCTAACTGTTGTCTCAGCTGCTGACTACACAGACGGCCTGTACTGAATGCAGACTGAAAAGGGCCACTGTCTGGGCCCCTTAGCAGCGAGAAGTCTGACATTTTGGATGAGCTCTCCCTGCGGCCCTTGGTGGCTCAGCCCGGTTTTCAAAGTTCTGCCAGTTACAGGTCCAAAGATGATGCCAGAGGCCAGTTGATCCTGAAATCCACACAGGTGCAGTTCGGTCCCTGAACCACCCAGGGACGCCATATTCGCAGCAGAGCTTAAGCCTGGCACCCAGGAGGTGCATGAAAAATCTGGTGGCTCTAACTCAACCAGAAGTTAAAAAAACCTCTAACTGTTGTCTCAGCTGCTGACTGCACAGACGGCCTGTACTGAATGGACACTGAAAAGGGCCACTGTCTGGGCCCCTTAGCAGCGAGAGGTCTGAAATTTTGGATGAGCTCTCCCCTACGGCCCTTGGTGGCTCAGCCCGGTTTTCAAAGTTCTGCCAGTTACAGGTCCAAAGATGATGCCAGAGGCCAGTTGATCCTGAAATCCACACAGGTGCAGTTCGGTCCCCGAACGACCCAGGGATCCCATATTCGCAGCACAGCTTAGGCTTGGCACACAGGAGGTGCATGAAAAATCTGGTGGCTCTACCTCAACCAGAAGTAAAAAAAAAACCTCTAACTGTTGTCTCAGCTGCTGACTACACAGACGGCCTGTACTGAATGCAGACTGAAAAGGGCCACTGTCTGGGCCCCTTAGCAGCGAGAAGTCTGAAATTTTGGATGAGCTCTCCCCTGCGGCCCTTGGTGGCTCAGCCCGGTTTTCAAAGTTCTGCCAGTTACAGGTCCAAAGATGATGCCAGAGGCCAGTTGATCCTGAAATCCACACAGGTGCAGTTCGGTCCCTGAACCACCAAGGGACGCTATATTCGCAGCAGAGCTTAAGCCTGGCACCCAGGAGGTGCATGAAAAATCTGGTGGCTCTAACTCAACCAGAAGTAAAAAAAAAACCTCTAACTGTTGTCTCAGCTGCTGACTGCACAGACGGCCTGTACTGAATGGACACTGAAAAGGGCCACTGTCTGGGCCCCTTAGCAGCGAGAGGTCTGAAATTTTGGATGAGCTCTCCCCTATGGCCCTTGGTGGCTCAGCCCGGTTTTCAAAGTTCTGCCAGTTACAGGTCCAAAGATGATGCCAGAGGCCAGTTGATCCTGAAATCCACACAGGTGCAGTTCGGTCCCCGAACCACCCAGGGATCCCATATTCGCAGCACAGCTTAGGCTTGGCACACAGGAGGTGCATGAAAAATCTGGTGGCTCTACCTCAACCAGAAGTAAAAAACCTCTAACTGTTGTCTCAGCTGCTGACTACAGACGGCCTGTACTGAATGGAGACTGAAAGGGCCACTGTCTGGGCCCCTTAGCAGCGAGAAGTCTGAAATTTTGGATGAGCTCTCCTCGGCCCTTGGTGGCTCAGCCCGGTTTTCAAAGTTCTGCCAGTTACAGGTCCAAAGATGATGCCAGAGGCCAGTTGATCCTGAAACCACACAGGTGCAGTTCGGTCCCTGAACCACCAAGGGACGCTATATTCGCAGCAGAGCTTAAGTCCGGCACCCAGGAGGTGCATGAAAATCTGGTGGCTCTACCTCAACCAGAAGTAAAAAAAAAACCTCTAACTGTTGTCTCAGCTGCTGACTGCACAGACGGCCTGTACTGAATGGACACTGAAAAGGGCCACTGTCTGGGCCCCTTAGCAGCGAGAGGTCTGAATTTTGGATGAGCTCTCCCCTATGGCCCTTGGTGGCTCAGCCCGGTTTTCAAAGTTCTGCCAGTTACAGGTCCAAAGATGATGCCAGAGGCCAGTTGATCCTGAAATCCACACAGGTGCAGTTCGGTCCCCGAACCACCCAGGGATCCCATATTCGCAGCACAGCTTAGGCTTGGCACACAGGAGGTGCATGAAAAATCTGGTAGCTCTACCTCAACCAGAAGTAAAAAAAAACCTCTAACTGTTGTCTCAGCTGCTGACTACACAGACGGCCTGTACTGAATGGCACACTGAAAAGGGCCTCTGTCTGGGCCCCTTAGCAGTGAGAGGTCTGAAATTTTGGATGAGCTCTCCCCTACGGCCCTTGGTGGCTCAGCTCGGTTTTCAAAGTTCTGCCAGTTACAGGTCCAAAGATGATGCCAGAGGCCAGTTGATCCTGAAATCCAAACAGGTGCAGTTCGGTCCCTGAACCACCCAGGGACGCCATATTTGCAGCAGAGCTTAAGCCTGGCACCCAGGAGGTGCATGAAAAATCAGGGGGCTCTAGCTCAACCAGAAGTAAAAAAAAAACCTCTAACTGTTGTCTCAGCTGCTGACTGCACAGACGGCCTGTACTGAATGGACACTGAAAAGGGCCACTGTCTGGGCCCCTTAGCAGCGAGAGGTCTGAAATTTTGGATGAGCTCTCCCCTACGGCCCTTGGTGGCTCAGCCCGGTTTTCAAAGTTCTGCCAGTTACAGGTCCAAAGATGATGCCAGAGGCCAGTTGATCCTGAAGTCCACACAGGTGCAGTTCGGTCCCTGAACCACCCAGGGACGCTATATTCGCAGCAGAGCTTAAGGCCGGCACCCAGGAGGTGCATGAAAAATCTGGTGGCTCTACCTCAACCAGAAGTTAAAAAAACCTCTAACTGTTGTCTCAGCTGCTGACTGCACAGACGGCCTGTACTGAATGGACACTGAAAAGGGCCACTGTCTGGGCCCCTTAGCAGCGAGTCTGAAATTTTGGATGAGCTCTCCCCTACGGCCCTTGGTGGCTCAGCCCGGTTTTCAAAGTTCTGCCAGTTACAGGTCCAAAGATGATGCCAGAGGCCAGTTGATCCTGAAATCCACACAGGTGCAGTTCGGTCCCCGAACCACCCAGGGATCCCATATTCGCAGCACAGCTTAGGCTTGGCACACAGGAGGTGCATGAAAAATCTGGTGGCTCTACCTCAACCAGAAGTTAAAAAAACCTCTAACTTTTGTCTCAGCTGCTGACTGCACAGACGGCCTGTACTGAATGGACACTGAAAAGGGCCACTGTCTAGGCCCCTTAGCAGCGAGAGGTCTGAAATTTTGGATGAGCTCTCCCCTACCCTTGGTGGCTCAGCCCGGTTTTCAAAGTTCTGCCAGTTACAGGTCCAAAGATGATGCAAGAGGCCAGTTGATCCTGAAATCCACACAGGTGCAGTTCGGTCCCTGAACCACCCAGGGATCCCATATTCGCAGCACAGCTTAGGCTTGGCACACAGGAGGTGCATG
Organism: Hippoglossus stenolepis; assembly: GCF_022539355.2. Classification (NCBI taxonomy): domain Eukaryota; kingdom Metazoa; phylum Chordata; class Actinopteri; order Pleuronectiformes; family Pleuronectidae; genus Hippoglossus; species Hippoglossus stenolepis. The sequence continues at coordinate 11,264,066 of NC_061506.1, forward strand.
AAAAATCTGGTGGCTCTACCTCAACCAGAAGTAAAAAAAACCTCTAACTGTTGTCTCAGCTGCTGACTACACAGACGGCCTGTACTGAATGGACACTGAAAAGGGCCTCTGTCTGGGCCCCTTAGCAGCGAGAGGTCTGAAATTTTGGATGAGCTCTCCCCTACGGCCCTTGGTGGCTCAGCCCGGTTTTCAAAGTTCTGCCAGTTACAGGTCCAAAGATGATGCCAGAGGCCAGTTGATCCTGAAATCCAAACAGGTGCAGTTCGGTCCCTGAACCACCCAGGGACGCCATATTTGCAGCAGAGCTTAAGCCTGGCACCCAGGAGGTGCATGAAAAATCAGGGGGCTCTAGCTCAACCGGAAGAAAAAAAAATTCTAACTTTTGTCTCAGTTGCTGACTGCACAGACGGCCTGTACTGAATGGACACTGAAAAGGGCCACTGTCTGGGCCCCTTAGCAGCGAGAGGTCTGAAATTTTGGATGAGCTCTCCCCTACGGCCCTTGGTGGCTCAGCCCGGTTTTCAAAGTTCTGCCAGTTACAGGTCCAAAGATGATGCCAGAGGCCAGTTGATCCTGAAATCCACACAGGTGCAGTTCGGTCCCTGAACCACCCAGGGACGCTATATTCGCAGCAGAGCTTAAGGCCGGCACCCAGGAGGTGCATGAAAAATCTGGTGGCTCTACCTCAACCAGAAGTTAAAAAAACTCTAACTGTTGTCTCAGCTGCTGACTGCACAGACGGCCTGTACTGAATGGACACTGAAAAGGGCCACTGTCTGGGCCCCTTAGCAGCGAGAGGTCTGAAATTTTGGATGAGCTCTCCCCTACGGCCCTTGGTGGCTCAGCCCGGTTTTCAAAGTTCTGCCAGTTACAGGTCCAAAGATGATGCCAGAGGCCAGTTGATCCTGAAATCCACACAGGTGCAGTTCGGTCCCCGAACCACCCAAGGCAACAACGTACATGG